>NW_025534509.1:72500-188901 GCF_020615455.1 Coregonus clupeaformis | reverse complement strand
AGGCACTGTATTTACATGACAGCAACATACAAATCATTACAATTAGTACATATTGGTACAACTTAAAACTGTTATATGATGAGTGAGAAAGTTACAGATGCACAAATAGCATACCCCCAAGACATGCTAACCCCTCACCATTACAATAACAGGGGTGGTTAGCACTTTCTCACTCATCATTATTCATGATTCATTCAGGATTATCCGTAATCATGGTAGCATCTACATTAATGTAGAATGTTTACAAACATATTATTTACAGTAAAAGTGACTCCAAAATGACACAATACGTTATTTACCATTCATTTCTATTGGGCAAAAATAATCTGAAACACATCCAAAACAAACAGCAAATGCATCCAACACATTTATAGAGTCACATGCTTGATGTAGTCATTGCATGCTATAAATACGGGACCAAATACTTCACTTTTTACTACTTTAATACACATATAAGTGAATTTGTCCCAATACTTCTGGTCCCCTAAAATGGGGGACTATGTACAAAAAGTGTTGTAATTTCTAAACGGTGTAGCCGATATGGATGAAAACACCCTCAAATGACAGCTGACAGTCTGCACTTTAAACTCGTAGTTTGTATCATTTCAAATCAAAATTGTTGGAGTACAGAGCCAAAACAAAAACTAAACATGTACGTTTTGTGAAATTATATCACCGGCCGGTCCGTGACTGACAATGTAACTTTCATTTTCAGTTTATTCCAGAAAATGGTGGACTAGACAGAAAGGGATGACGGCTCCTTTCTCAAATATATTCAAGAGTTGATTCTTAATACAACAGTAGAGTTGAATAGTAATCGTTCGCGTATTTCCTAAATGAGGCGTCGTTTGGTGTTAAATTGCATGTTTGATTTTTATTTTCATTTCGCGTTGAATCGATAGGCTTCTCACACACGGTGCGCACTGCACAGGTATCAACGCGACCAGCTACTTATTATCTATCGTGCGCTAAACTAAAGTACTTCAATATGTTAGAAGAACCATCAGAGCCAGGGTGGCTATCAGAAGAAGTAAAAACTGGGGTGAGTATAATTTGATGACATGTTTGGAGCTGGAATTGATATTAGCCTAGAGAAGTGTTCTCATTGTAAAATGTATAAACCAAATATATTGCCATTTCCAAATGGTCAGTGTCAAAGTGAACTTAACTGTGTTGAGTCATTCAAATGAGTCATTTAATGATGCCCTCAAGGCAGTTTGGAAAGCACTAAATCAAAATTGTGTCTGTGCTTTGCTTTCAGACCACCATCATTGCTATTGAGTTTGATGGAGGGGTGGTGCTGGGCTCTGACTCTCGAGTGTCTGCTGGGTAAGTTGCTGTTCTAAGTCTTAGAGAGCCAATCATTTACTATGAACATTGCAAAAGTTATGGTCTTCCCTCAACCCTCCGTTCTCCCTCCACCCATTCTCCCTCTTCCATCCTTCCCTCCATCCCTCATAGGGAGACTGTGGTGAACCGGGTGATGAACAAGCTCTCTCTCCTCCATGACAAGATCTACTGCGCCCTGTCAGGCTCGGCTGCAGACGCCCAGACCATCGCTGAGATGGTCAACTACCAGCTAGATGTGCATAGGTATTACCCACTGCATGGCTATTTCTTGTGGTCGGCAATCGCTCTAGTGCTTTGTGTAACACATTTGGTTGAGTTAAATGTATGGAAAAGGTTTATAGGCCTACACTGTGCATTTTCACATGTTCTCATGGGGGTTTGCTTATATAGATGCAGTTCAATAATTCTGCTATTGAGCTGTGGCTTATGTGACTTGTGACCTCTTTAACTCAGCATTGAGGTTGGAGAGGATCCTCAAGTTCGTTCAGCTGCCTCTCTGGTGAAAAACATCTCATACAAGTACAAAGAAGAGCTGTCAGCACATCTCATTGTTGCCGGGTGGGACAAGAGAGGAGGGGGGCAGGTCAGTCATTACATAGAAATGCCACATCTATAAACACTAGTTCTGTCTGTATTAATTTATTTTTGTGTCCCTTTCAGTAAATGTTCTTGCATTTGGAACATTTTAACTGATCCCTGGATCTCAGAAGAGGTCATTTCAAATTGAACATTTTTGTAATTGTTTTGAGTGTATGCTCAACAAAATGTTCCATGAGTACAATTACAGAATCAAACTCAGTTGCCTCAAACTCACAGTTGTTCACTAGTCTGCATAATATTTTACTTTTTCAGAGTTTGCTAGGTTGCTGTGTTCAAGTATTCCCCTCTCACTGACCCCTCCCAGGTGTACGTGACCCTGAATGGCCTGTTGTCCAGACAACCTTTTGCAGTAGGCGGCTCCGGAAGCTCCTATGTCTATGGGTTTGTTGATGCAGAGTACCGGAAGGCCATGAGCAAAGAGGACTGCCAACAGTTTGTTGTCAACAGTGAGTGACCAAAAGTGTACTTTTAAAATAAAAGAAATGTGTTGATGTACAGGTATGACCTAAACAGCATGAATTAGAAGCAATTAAGATGTGTCATTTGTCAATAATATGCTCTCACTCGCTCTCTTTCTTCACCTCTCCTCTCTCTCAGCACTTTCATTGGCCATGAGTCGAGATGGTTCCAGTGGAGGTGTGGCCTACCTTGTCACTATTGATGAAAAGGGTGCAGAGGAGAAATGCATCCTGGGCAACGAGTTGCCCACTTTTTATGATCAGTGAAAACTGAGTTGTGAAAACAGTAACAATCAAGTTGTCGTAGTTATGAAACAGTGAGTGGACATATGGCCACCTTACGAACAAACATTACTATTAAATCTACACAGGATATAGAATCTTTGGATAGGGGTATGAATCATGCTGGCACAAATATTCTCACTACACATACCATTTTCAAAATTATTCATAATTGTTATGCCCTCTGTTGAAGACACTGATTTTATTTTGGGTAGCTGGGGACCTCATGCTGGACTGTGTCTTTTGGTGATTCACAAGTCAATAAACCATCTGTCAATTAAACTTTCCTTGGATATTTCACTGTATTCTTTTTCAACCCCAAAATAACTATTCAAGAAGTCTACTGCCACCATCAAAAGTTAAAGTATTTTTTAAAATTTTGATTATGTCTACCGGTATATAAGCCATGAGCTGGTCTGTGAGGCCATGGGAATATTTGAAGCAAATTGTATTCATTTTAGGTGATGAGTCATCAGCTACCAAGTGGATAGGAAGCCAGCAGGTTTCATTTATCAACTCATTGTTGACTTTTGTGTTCAATAAAAGTGGACATTTAAAGGCAAGCCTATTACAGACTTACATTAGCCTACTTAGGTTCTCATAATGAGTGGTCAAATCATAGAAAATATATCAATTATATCAGGGATGGGCAACTTTGATGGGGGTGGGGGCCACAAAAAATCTGAACTCATCATGATGGGCTGCAGTTGCTCGCGGGTTGCTCGCGGGTTGATGCCATTCCATTTACTCCGTTCCGGCCAGCAGCCTCCACTGTTTGAGACGCCAACTGCGTTCCTAAAAAAAAAAAGTTCCACCTGGAACCAAAAAGGGTTCTCCTATGGGGACAGCCGAAGAACCCCTTTGGAACCCTTTTTTCTAAGAGTGTATGCATGTGGTCTCTTGTACGCACCCCACTTTGGCGACTTTTGGAGTTCAGGTGAGGTAACAGTTCCCACAGTCAACAGATACACTACATGACCAATAGTATGTGGACACATGCTCGTCGAACATTTAATTCCAAAATCATGGGCATTAATATGGAGTTGGTCCACCCTTTGATGCTATAACAGCCTCCACTCTTCTGGGAAGATAACAGCCTCCACTCTTCTAGGAAGGCTTTCCACTATATGATGGAACATTGCTGCGGGGACCTGCTTCCTTTCAGCCACAAGAGCATTAGTGAGGTCCGGCACTGATGTAAGGCGATTAGGCCTGGCTCGCAGTCGGCGTTCCAATTCATCCCATAGGTGTTCGATGGGGGCCTCCCAAGTGGTGCAGCAGTCTAAGGCACTGCATCGCAGTGCTTGTGGCGTCACTACAGCCCCGGGTTCGATCCCAGGCTGTGTCACAGTCGGCCGTGACCAGGAGACCCAGGAGGTGGCGCACAATTGGCCCAGCGTCGTCCGGGTTAGGGGAGGGTTTGGCCGGCCGGGATTTCCTTATCCCATTGCGCTCTAGCGACTCCTTGTGGCGGGCCGGGCTCGTGCAAACTGACTTCGGTCACCAGCTGTACGGTGTTTCCTCCGACACATTGGTGTGGCTGGCTTCCGGGTTAAGCGAGCAGTGTGTCAAGAAGCAGTACAGCTTGGCAGGGTCGTGTTTCGGGGGACGCATGGCTCTCGACCTTCGCCTCTCCAGAGTCCGTACAGGAGTTGCAGCGATGGGACAAGACTGTAACTACCAATTGGATATCACGAAAAAGTGGACAAACCATTTCTGTATGGACCTAGCTTTGCGCACGGGGGTATTGTCATGCTGAAACAGGAAAGGGGCTTCCCCAAACTGTTGCTACAAAGTTGGAAGCACAGAATCGTCTAGAATGTCATCGTATTCGTTAAGATTTCCCTTCACTGGAACTAAGGGGCCTAGCCCGAAACCATGAAAAACAGCCCCAGACCACTATTTCTCCTCCACCAAACTTTACAGTTGGCACTATGCATTGGGGCAGGTAGTGTTCTCCTGGCATCCGCCAAACCCAGATTCGTCCATCGGACAGCCAGATTGTGAAGCGTGATTCATCAGTCCAGAGAACCCGTTTCCACTGCTCCAGCATCCAATGGCGACGAGCTTAACACCACACCTGCCGACGCTTGGCATTGCGCATGGTGATCTTAAGCTTGTGTGCTGCTGCTCGGCCATGGAAACCCATTTCATGAAGCTCCCGACGATCAGTTCTTGTGCTGACGTTGCTTCCAGAGGCAGTTTGGAACTCGGTAGTGAGTGTTGCAACCGAGGACACGCGCTTCAGCACTCAGCGGTCCCGTTCTGTGACCTTGTGTGGCCTACCACTTCGTGGCTGAGCCATCGTTGCTCCTAGACGTTTCCACTTCACAATAACAGTACTTACAGTTGACTGGGGAAGCTATAGCAAGTCAGAAATTTGACGAACTCACTTGTTGGAAAGGTGGCATCCTATGATGGTGCCATGTTGAAAGTCATTGAGCTCTTCAGTAAGGCCATTCTACTGCCAATGTTTGTCTATGGAGATTGCATCGCTGTGTGCTCGATTTTATACACCTGTCAGCAACGGGTGTGGCTGAAATAGCCGAATCCACTAATTTGAAGGGATGTCCACATACTTTTGTATATATAGTGTATATGCGACCATGTGTGTAACCTCATTAAACCCGCAAGCTGCCCATCCCTGAGTTATATCTATGGGTTTAATGAGGTTACACACATGGTTACATATATCTGTGGACTATGCGATCTGTTACCTCACCTGAACTCCAAAAGGCGCCAAAGTGGGAAGCGTGCAAGAGACCACAAGCATACACTCTTAGAAAAAAGGGTTCCAAAGGTTTTCTTCAGTGGTCCCCATTAGAGAAGCCTTTTTGGTTAAAGGTAGAACCCTTTTTGGTTCCAGGTAGAACCCTTTTTGGTTCCAGGTAAAACCCTTTTTGGTTCCAGGTAGAACTGTTTTGGGTTCCATGTAGAACCCTCTGTGGAAAGGGTTCTACATGGAACCCAAAAGGGTTCTACCTGGAACCAAAAAGGGTTCTTCAAAGGGTACTCATATAGGGACAGGCGAAGAGCCCTTTTAGGTTCTAGATAGCACCTTTTTTTCGAAGAGTGTAGGATAAACCTGTCACCATTAACTACTAGTCTAGGTGCGCAAGCATTATTGTCTGGTATTTATTATGGCACCGAATAAAAGCTAAATGGAAAGGTACATAATATTTTGGAGACGAATTCCCCCTCTGATTAGGGCATATGGGAAATTGAAACTGAAAGCAACTAAAACGCAGCCTCGGATTGAAAACAACTGAAAACAGTGGAAAGTATCTACACGAATTCGGGGACTTGCCATCTCTCACCTTTTAATTCATAGGTTATAGATTAAAACAAATTATAGACGACAAAAAGGATGCTTAGAACGTGCGTGTCCGCTATGGTTGTATGTCTATGCATTGACATAACCACATTTTGCGCACTGGGTTTTGGCGCATCTATTTCCAAAACTGGACCAAGAACTTTTGATGCTTTCGGAAGTCAGTTGCGTCTATGGGTTGTAGCGGGGATTCGATTAGTTCTACTACTCGGTGTATCGCTACTAACACTAGGATCGATAAAACCCGTATTAAAGCGCTGGTTAGTGGTGCACTGTTTCCTTGCCCCGGTCTACGAGACTGGGCTACTGATGCTGCATGGAAGTTCAACGGAGAGCGCGTATGGATCGTTGGGGGGTCCAAGTTTGTGGCTATTATGTACCACGGCAGCAGGTGCAGCAGCCTTATTTTGGGAGACAACCTTCCCTGACAGCAATGGAGCAAGTAACGGGAAAGAGAAGACGCAGAAGGCACGAGTTCTGTTCATGAGAGTACTCATCTTCTGCAGACCCGACACCCTCCTTTTGATTGTGGCGTTTATATTCCTGTCACTGGCTGTCCTCTGTGAGTAGGCGAGCCCAGGGTTTTCAAACTTTTCTTGCCCAGGGACCCCCGCCCAGGAAAACCGGCGACCCAGGGACCCCCATCATATGTTAGCAAACATTTATAAAATAATGTATTGTCTTATCATGAGGTGATTGATAATGGAAAATAGAAGTAATCAACATTTAAAAATGAATAGATTTGGTAGACAGTTTCATTATTTTGACCTCCCCACAGTTCATTGGAAGAGGAAGTGTAAACTCTAACATAGCCTTAGCTATAAAGCTAAATGTACTGGAACAAAAGTACAGAAAGGCCTATTATATGATGAAGTATAAGAAGAAGATGAGGATGATGAAGATGATAATGTTGGTGGTGGTGTGTGTTTTCAGGTGAAATGTTCATCCCATTCTACACAGGAAAAGTCATTGACCTCTTGGGCACCCAGTACAAGTGGAATGACTTTCTCACAACTATCATCCTCATGGGGCTTTACTCTTTGGGAAGGTAAGTAGATACAACAGACCACTACGGTCTCCATCAATTTCGCACAATCAACATTTTAATTTGTATGGTTTAACTATGTTACTTACACTGACTTCTCCACTGCAATGTGAACATCATATTGATTATTTTAACACACATGTACAGTAGCTTATGCTGTCTGTTTGCTGCAGCTCTTTCAGTGCAGGCTGTCGTGGAGGCCTCTTCATGTGTGCTATCAACAGCTTCACCTGCAGAATTAAAGTAGAGCTGTTTGGGGCCCTGGTCAAGCAGGAGATCGGCTTCTTTGAGACCATCAAGACAGGTAGAGACATGACTTATGATGGTGAAACCGAAAGTATGATCAGTGTGCAATCTGTTGTCTTTCTGGATCAAGTGGCAACCTTGTTTGTTTATAGCTGAAATGCGGAGCATAGAATAATAAACTGGTGGGGTGTTCAAGAGATATTCAGCCGCACATCGGAGGACAGTCCATTGGAGAACAAAGACACTTCAATAGAAAGTACATTTCAGCTATAAACAAACAAGGTTGCCAGATGAAAGTAAATTGTCACAACTTTGTCGAATAACCAAAGTTGTGACAATTTACTTTCATCTCTGAACTCTCGTAGGTGACATCACGTCCAGGCTGTCCACAGACACCACTAAGATGGGCCGGGCGGTGGCCCTGAATGTCAATGTACTTCTGAGGACCCTCATTAAGACCGTGGGTATGCTGTCGCTCATGATGAGCCTGTCCTGGAAGCTCACTCTGCTCATGCTGATGGAAACGCCCATCACCGGCCTGCTGCAAAGCGTCTATGACAACTATTACCAGGTATAGTACAGTCGTTTGTGTCCAGATCAGAAGGTACTGAAATGATCTATTGGTCCCTGCAGACCCTGAAATGATTTGCAGAAAGCCCTAAAATTAGACTACATAAGATGGTGACTGCGAACCTGGGTAACCTTGTAAAATAGAGTCTATTAAATGTTATTGTGGATTGACTGTTCCTCAGAGGCTCTCTAAGGAAGTGCAGGACTCCATGGCCAGGGCGAACGAGGCAGCGGGGGAAACAGTAGCAGGAATCCGGACCGTACGAAGCTTTAACACAGAGCGGAGTGAGGCTGGTCGCTATGACCACAGGTTGATGGACACCCACAATCTCAAGACCAGGCGGGACACCGTCAGGGCAGTGTATCTGCTCCTGAGAAGAGTGAGTATTCAGGGATCACTCCCTGTCCCCTTAGGCTCAGAAGAGTTGAATGCTTCTAATGTGATCTTCATGTGATCTTCATTGTACGTACTCATCACATTCTGTGTGTGTGTGTTAAAGCTAACAGCGCTGGTAATGCAGGTGGCCATGCTGTACTATGGCAGACTGTTTATCCAGCGAGGTCAGATGAGCACCGGGAACCTGGTCTCTTTCATCCTCTACCAGTCTAACCTGGGAACCAACATCAGGGTAGGCAACTATCAGTGTAAGGGGATCTGTTTGAGCAAGGCGAGGCACAGAATCACTAATCAAAGATATTAACTAACCAATAGTAATGTTGTTATTGCGTAGTACATAGTAATGTAAAAGTTTGGTTAAAGAGGCAAGTCATATTAATGTTAGGGAATTCAAAAGAAACATGTTTAATGTTGGAGATACTGTTGGAAATGTAGTCTAACTATTGTTCATTGAGTTACAATGATACATCTGTATAATACATCTGCCTTCTGCCCTCTCCAGACTTTGATTTACATCTTTGGTGACATGCTGAACTCAGTGGGGGCGGCTGGTAAGGTGTTTGAGTATCTGGACAGAGAGCCCCAGGTCAGCACCAAGGGGACCCTCCAACCAGAGACCTTGACTGGACACATCCACTTCCACAACCTCTCCTTCTCCTACCCCACCCGCCAGGAGCGCAAAGTACTGCAGGTAAAGCTCACCTGGGAGAAGGGTGGCAAAATTCCGGAAACATGAGGCAACCCTAACTGGCAGTTTTGCCGTCACCACGTTTTTGCTTTTGCATGTACCCATTGCTAAGTTAGTGTATCATTGGCTCTCTGCTTGTTTTAGGGCTTCTCTCTGGAGCTAAGGCCGGGTCAGCTGACTGCTCTGGTGGGGCCGTCGGGAGGGGGGAAGAGCACCTGTGTCAGTCTGCTGGAGAGGTTCTATCAGCCTCAGCAGGGAGAGATCCTATTGGACGGTCAGCCACTGCACAGCTACCAGCACCACTACCTACACAGGAAGGTAATATAGACAGCTACCAGCACCACTACCTACACACCTGCACAGCAAAGTCATAAGACTATACCTACACAGATATTGCCACATTTATATCTCTAAAGAAAGCGTAGCAGTCAAGGAAACCTACTTTACCGCACCTGTATGGCTACCAACATCATAGGTATTTTCGCAGGAGAAGAAACATTGCATTGGTTTTGATTGGCTGATTGGTGATTGGTTTTGCCCTATGATTTGTTTTGCCCTACCAGGTGGCCATGGTGGGCCAGGAACCTGTTCTGTTCTCTGGGTCAATCAAGGACAACATTGCCTACGGCCTGGCAGACTGCTCTCTGGAGAGGGTACAGGAAGCTGCTCGCAAAGCCAACGCCCACAGCTTCATCAGCCAACTGGAGAAGGGTTACGACACAGGTACACTGGCAAATATGAATATTACATATACAGTTGAAGTCGGAAGTTTACATACACTTAGGTTGGAGTCAATTAAACTTGTTTTTCAACCACTCCACAAATTTCTTGTTAACAAACTATAGTTTTGGCAAGTCGGTTAGGACATCTACTTTGTGCATGACACAAGTAATTTTTCCAACAATTGTTTACAGACAGATTATTTCACTTATAATTCACTGTATCACAATTCCAGTGGGTCAGAAGTTTACATACACTAAGTTGACTGTGCCTTTAAACAGCTTGGAAAATGTATGTCATGGCTTTAGAAGCTTCTGATAGGCTAACTGACATCATTTGAGTCAATTGGAGGTGTACCTGTGGATGTATTTCAAGGCATACCTTCAAACTCAGTGCCTCTTTGCTTGACATCATGGGGAAATCACAAGAAATCAGCCAAGACCTCAGAAAAAGAATTGGAGACCTCCACAAGTCTGGTTCATCCTTGGGAGCAATTTCCAAACGCCTGAAGGTACTACGTTCATCTGTACAAGCAAAAGTACGCAAGTATAAACACCATGGGACCACGCAGCCATCATACCGCTCAGGAAGGAGACGCGTTCTGTCTCCTAGAGATGAACATACTTTGGTGCGAAAAGTGCAAATCAATCCTAGAAAAACAGCAAAGGACCTTGTGAAGATACTGGAGGAAACAGGTACAAAAGTATCTATATCCACAGTAAAACCAGTCCTATATCAACATAACCTGAAAGGCCGCTCAGCAAGGAAAAGCCACTGCTCCAAAACAGCCATAAAAAAGCCAGAATACGGTTTGCAACTGCACATGGGGACAAAGACCGTACTTTTTGGAGAAATGTCCTCTGGTCTGATGAAACAAATATGACCATCGTTATGTTTGGAGGAAAAAGGGGGCGCTTGCAAGCCGAAGAACACCATCCCAACCGTGAAGCACGGGGGTGGCAGCATCATGCTGTGGGGGTTGGGGGTGCTTTGCTGCAGGAGAGACTGGTGCACTTCACAAAATAGAAATTCCAAAGTTGTGGCAAAATGGCTTAAGGACAACAAAGTCAAGGTATTGGAGTGGCCATCACAAAGCCCTGACCTCAATCCTATAGAAAATGTGTGGGCAGAACTGAAAAAATTGTGTGCGAGCAAGGAGGCCTACAAACTTGACTCAGTTACACCAGCTCTGTCAGGAGGAATGGGCCAAAATTCACCCAATTTATTGTGGGAAGCTTGTGGAAGGCTACCTGAAACGTTTGACCCAAGTTAAACAATTTAAAGGCAATGCTACCAAATACTAATTGAGTGTATGTAAACTTCTGACCCACTGGGAATGTGAAACTTCTGACCCACTGCATCGCAGTGCTAACTGTGCCACTAGAGATCCTGGTTCGAATCCAGGCTCTGTCGCCGCCGGCCGCGACCGGGAGACTCATGGGCGGCGCACAATTGGCCCAGCGTCGTCCAGGGTAGGGGAGGGAATGGCCGGCAGGGATGTAGCTCAGTTGATAGAGCATGGCGTTTGCAACGCCAGGGTTGTGGGTTTGATTCCCACGGGGGGCCAGTATAAAAAAAAACATGTATTCACTAACTGTAAGTCGCTCTGGATAAGAGCGTCTGCTAAATGACTAAAATGTAAAATGTAAAAAATGTGATGAAATAAATAAAAGCTGAAATAAATCATTCTCTCTACTATTATTCTGACATTTCACATTCTTAAAATAAAGTGGTGATCCTAACTGACCTAAAACAGGATATTTTTACTAGGATTAAATGTCAGGAATTGTGAAAAAATGAGTTTAAATGTATTTGGTTAAGGTGTATGTAAACTTCCGACTTCAACTGTATTACTGATGGATGACCACAAGGAGAGACTCAATAAATGTACTGTCTGTCCATCTATTAGATGTAGGAGAGCGAGGTAGTCAGATGTCCGGTGGTGAGAAGCAGCGAATCGCTATCGCCAGAGCTCTGATCAGAGAGCCACAGGTCCTCATCCTGGACGAGGTCACCAGCGCACTGGACACTGAGAGTGAACACATGGTACGACATCCCTCCTCACATAAACTAGATAGCTTTAGCCTTCCATCATTCATACGCTCAATATGGTTAGTGATAGCGGTTTCACGTACGTTGCAATAGCTAGCATTGACATTCTCAATAGGGTTAGCGCTAGCTAGCGGTTTCACTCAGATGTTCCCTCTGTCTCAGGTCCAGGAGGCCCTGGCTAGCTGCCCCTCCCAGACCCTGTTGGTGATTGCTCACAGGCTGAAGACCATCGAGAGGGCAGATCAGATCATTCTGATTGACCAGGGGACCGTCATGGAGCAGGGCACTCACCAGGAGTTGATGGACAGGAAGGGGAGCTACTACAAACTAAAAAAGAGACTCTTCATGGAAGACGACATGTCACATTGACCAAAGCAATGCTACTGTTTCAACTGTAAATATTGATGTAATTTTCTCACTCTCACCAATTTACTGTAAATTTACATTTTACTCTAATCCATTGCGACTTACAGTTAGTGAGTGCATACATTTTCATACTGGTCCCCCGTGGGAAACAAACCCACAACCCTGGCATTGCAAGCGCCTTGCTCTACCAACGGAGCAACACGGGACATACGCATCATGACAGTGACAAGTGTAAAGCCAAATTGATTTGAATATAGTTAGAAATAATTTTCTCTTTAGAGATTGAAACTTCTGTTAGTTCCATTTTAGATTGTTGTGTGAGTTGTTTTTATTTTATTGCATTGCACTGTATTCTTTCCTAACCTTTATTTTGTAAAAAAAAGAGAAGGAAATGTTTGATTAAAAGTATGAAAAAATAAAAAATAAACATGTATGCACTCACTAACTGTAAGTTGCTCTGGATAAGAGCATCTGCTAAATTACTAAAATGTAAAATGTAAGGGCAGTGAGTGGCCCAAGCTATCTATTGTTCTTCTGTGCCCCAGTTGACTGTAAAACCATTTATGGAGCAAAGGTCTATTATGTTGCCTATCCAAGAGAAGAAATTAGTGTAGTATCCGTAAGACTTGTCTGTGTAGCCTAAGCATTGGCCTAGACTAGAGTTTTGGAAAGTCCCTGAAGGCCCATCCGTGGTAATTTGCCGATGTTTTTGGCAGTCTGCCTGTCTGCATGTCAGTACTCCACCTCCCCCTACATAGACCTTAGGCGATACTGGCAACCATTTTATCACAAGATCTGCCCCTAGTATACATCACCATGAAATGGCGGCAGTCGAGTCTCATACCAGTATTGAGCATTTCCTTTTGAGAATCCTTAACACTGATCTGGAAAACACTCTGTGCATGTGTCTTGCAGGTGATTTGAAGTATTCACTTGGTCAGTGTCTTGTGAGAGTCTCTGCTCACCTTTATTTTTTGTGCATCTGTAGCACTGGTGCAGACAGACATTCATCATCGAGTCAATCAAATCATCAATGATCCATGCCGAATCAGTTGGCTTGCAATCACACCCAATGATGTATACAAACCCTGGATTGCTGATGCTATGTATTGGCGATTGAGACGCTTTGAAGCCACCATCAGCCATATTGGCACTCCCCAGAAGGCGCAGTCCTCCATAGGAATGAATGGAATTCTACAGTATTTAAATTAAATGTTTCAAGGACAAAATTACATGTATTTAAGTATTTTCTGTTGTAATGGGGACAGTAACATTAGTCATCAAAAATATATATACTTTAAGAAAACAATATCTATATATTTTTTATTATGTTTAGCTCACATAATATAATTTAAAAGTATGCATTAAGGTGTCTGTAATACAATACATGTGGGAAAAACGAATGTAGACATTAATAAATGCATTTTCTATAGCTTGCAAATATTTTTTACAAGGGTGGGGGAGTGCCAGGATGGAGGCACGGTGGCTTCAACACAGCGCCTCTTTATTCTCATCTAGTGTATATATAACTCATTCATCACACCATGTTGGAAAGTCCCTTCTGCCTTTGCTTTCACTTTCACTTCAGTACACCACTTCACCAAGCAACACCAAACCAAGCCAAGCGCTGGGTCTTGTGACTGCTATTGAGGCTTTGATATACAATATCGCTGTTCAACAAGGACACCTTATCTGGTTGTAATAAATAATAGGCTGCATTAGATTACATTACACGGACTTGCTCTGGTGTAGATATTTGAGAATAGCAAATTAAGCACAACTTCATAGCCTCATCATCACCATCACCAAAGGTAATCCATGTTACCATGACGACTTGACACAGAAGAGGATATCAAACATGCTGATGGTGGTGAACGAACCGCAGAGTTGAACTGTTATGAGGAACCAGTTTGCATGCAGACACAGAGGATATGGCAAACACCAAACCAAACTAGGCAGATGATCTAAGAGATCTTCCTGTTTGGCCAGAGTTAATGTAAGGATGACACTTACGGTTGCCCTGTGTTAAAGCCAGTGGTGGAAAAAGTACCCAATTGTTATAAAGAGTAAAAGTAAAGATAACTTAATTGGAAATGACTCAAGTAAAAGTGAAAATCACCCAGTAAAATTGTACTTGAGCTAAAGTTTAAAAGTATTTGGTTTTAAATATACTTAAGTATCAAAAGTACAAGTAAAAGTATAAATATTTTCACATTCCTTATATTAAGCAAACCAGACAGCACGATTTTCTTGTTTTTTTTTTATGTATGGGTAGCCAGGGGCACAACACTCAGACGTCATTTACAAACAAAGCATTTGTGTTTAGTGAATCAGAAAGATCAGAGGCAGTAGGGATGATGAGGGCGCAGTGGTCTAAGGCACTGCATCGCAGTGCTAGCAGTGCCACTAGAGAATCCAGGCTCTGTCGTAGCCGGCCGCGACCGGGAGACCCATGGGGCGGCGCACAATTGGCCCAGGGTAGGGGAGGGAATGGCCGGCAGGGACGTAGCTCCGTTGGTAGAGCATGGCGTTAGCAACGCCAGGGTTGTGGGTTCAATTCCCACGGGGGGCCAGTACGAGAAAAAAAGAATGTATGCACTAACTGTCAGTCGCTCTGGATAAGAGCAACGGAAAAGGATCTTCTTTTGATTAGTGCATGAATTTGAAAAAATTTCTGTCCTGCTAAGCATTCGCAATGTAACAACTACTTTTGGGTGTCAGGGAAAATGTATTGAGTAAAAGGTACATTATTTTCTTTAGGAATGTAGTGGAGTAAAAGTAAAAGTTGTCAAAAATATAAATATTAGTACAGAAAACAGATACCTCAAAAAACGACTTAAGTAATACCTTAAAGTATTTTTACTTAAGTAATTTACACCACTGGTTAAAGTTTCAGTAACCTAGATAGCCTAGACTGGACCATTTCACTGAATTTTTTGTACCTGCAGCAGCCGCAATTGCCAAAGTCCATTTCAGTTACCAAGATACAGTAACTGAAAAGGCTTTCCAATGTAAGATATCACCATGATATCATATGATATAGTGGACCTAGCATTATCCAGCTACAGTTATTTGATCGTCCTGATTTCTGACTAAGACACAGTAGTATTATGCACTATTATAGATTTGATACCAGCCTTTTCCACCTCCTGAGAGGAAAGAACTTAGTATTACATGCTTGCGGGGTGTGTCAGGTAAACTCCAGATGTGTTGTTGTAAACCCCCTAGATTTCCCTGAGGACAGCACATGTTTATTGGCCCTTATTGGTTCATCACCTTACAAGATGACATGCAGTTTCCTGTCTCATTACAAAAGAACGTGAATGTTTTTGCGGGAATTGAGTTGAATTAAGGATTAGTTAGGGAGTTGAGCCCAATTATGTATATAATAAACCCTGGATTGCTGATGCTATGTATTGGCCATTGAGAGGCTTTGAAGCCACCGGTTGGCCATATTGGCACTCCCCAGTAGGAACAGTCCTCCATAGGAATTAATGGAATTCTACAGTATTTCAATTACATGTTTCAAGGACAAAATAACATGTATTTAAGTATTTTTTTGGTTGTAGTGTGGACAGGAACATTAGTAATCTCAAAACATTATACTTTAAGGAAATTGTTTGTATATATTTTTTCATGTTGTATTTGTATGTTTAGCTCACATAATATAAGTATGCATTAAGGTGTATGTAATAGAATAAATGTTGAAAAAATGAATGTATACATTAATAAATGAATTTCTATAGCTTCCAAAATATGTTTTACAATGGTGGGGGAGTGCCAAGATGGAGGTACAGTGGCTTCAACACAGCGCCCCCTATTGGTCATCTAGTGTATATATCAATCATTGGTTGCGCCACACACAGGTAAGGTATCTCAGCACACTGCCCCCACCACGTGATATCAAAGAATTGAAACTCAGATCTGGAATTAGGTCACGGAGCAAGAAGGGGAGGGAACTGGTACAATAACAAAATTGAGGACAATCTCAAGAGATAGTCAACTGCTGTTTTGGCTAATAAAAGATGGCGTTGGCTACATGCAAGAACTGTTTTGCTTCAGAAAATTCCATAGTTGCCAGTTTCCTTATTTCCTGGCTCATCAGAACCTGATCCTTCCCTGCTTCCCTAGTAACTGGTTATCTAATAGCAGGCAAGTCATAGTTGGGAACTCCCAAAACTACTGCTAGGAGTTAAGAGCATTGAGGTATAAAATAATGGTTAGTGCTATCCGGGATCCTTGGGTCATCCCTACCCTAAACCCTAATCCTTCAATGGGGCGATGACAGAGTTGGAACAACTCAAGAATCGAGTTTAGACTTTTACATTAAATAAAAGTTATGAGGAACAAATATATGGCCTTTGCTGCTATTTAGTCAGTGGATGAAGTTGGATTTAGGCAAACAACCACATTATTGGCTAAATGTGGCTACGTTTTTGTGACACAAATTCCGAAACAATCATAGAAAATACATGTTATCTCATAGAAAACTTATTTTACATTTTGAAATGGTGAAGAGGTCAAGGGCTTTGTGTTATGTGGGGAAATTACCGGAAGTCACAGGTGGAGAAAGCAAAGAGAGGCAGCACAGATGTGGCTATTATTTTAGGTCAATCACATCCCTTAATGGCAGCTTTCAAAATAACTAATTGTTGAATTAAGTACTCTTTTTACAATGATTGGGCAGAGGTAGAGATTGTAGATCATCTCAAATCCCTGTATATTCAGATCTCTGTGTAGGCCTATAGTTACTCTGTGAATATAAAGGGACGAATGAGCTGAATATCCAACTCTTCCTGTAAATGTGTTTATCTTTATGCCATGTTAGATGATGTATATACAGTATATTTCCATCTTATCATTTTTAATTCTCCCTCGACCCCGACTTTATTTAAGGATATACAAGCTGAGGAACAAGGAGAGGATCTCAGTATCTGCTGCCTCTAAGCTCCTTGCCAACATGGTGGTCTCCATGGACACAATGATATGTGGCTGGGACAAGAAGGCAAGTTAAAGTTAGGTACTTCAGGTTGCTGGGTTTGTGTACCCCACTGTTAGAATAGATTGTCTAGTCTATTATTAACATGTAACTGATATAGTCAGTATTTTAATAATGTCAATATTCAGTAATATCATCAGTCGGATGGGTTTGTTTTGTATACGTTTTGACTACGAAGTTTACTCTTTTAGTAATTAACAAACACCCATTTGTTCAAATTGTACTGTCAGTCTGCCACTAATAGACATTCATGATTATTATTATTATTATTATTATTTGTATTTATTATTATTATGATTGCAGGGTCCTGGGCTGTATTACATTGACGACAATGGCCTGAGACTGTGTGGAAACATGTTCTACACTGGGTCTGGTAACATCTATGCCTATGGTGTGATGGACAGCGGCTACTGACAGTGGTGTAAAATACTTAAGTAAAAATACTTTAAAGTACTACTTAATACGTTTTTGGGGTAGCTGTACTTTACTTTACTATTTATATTTTTTACTACTTTTACTTATACTTCACTACATTCCGAAAGAAAATAATGTACTTTTTACTCCATTCCTTTTCCCTGACACCAAAAGTACTCGTTACATTTCAAATGCTTAGCTGGACAGGAAAATTGTCCAATTCACGCACTTCTCAAAAGGAGCATCCCTGGTTATCCCAACTGCCGCTGATCTGGCAGACTCACCTAACACAAATGCTTTGTTTGTAAATTATCTCTGAGTGTTGGAGTGTGCCCCTGGCTATCCGTGTCACGAATACAGCCGAGGCTGCCCATCCTACTTGCTCGGGCAGGCTTCGGCGTTCATCGTCACCGGAGTACTAGCTGCCACCGATCAATGTTTCTGTGTTACACTAGTCTTGTCTTTATTATTCACACCTGTTACCCATTATGCTTATTTGTTTCCCTATAATTACCTCTGTTTTCCCTCCTGGGTTTGTGCGTGATTGTCCGTTGTTTTATGTTGTTTGGTGAGCTGTTGTTCTGCTCTTCCCTGCGTGGAGGGTTGGTTATGGTTTACTTGTGTTTTAGTAAATCCATTCATTTCTCAGCTCTGTGTCCTGCGCCTGATTCCGTTTCACCACTTCACCCAGACGTTGACAGAAACACGCACCATCTATGGAGTCAGCAGGCACGTCCAGTCCCAGCGCCTCGGTGGAGGAACGCATCCAGCAGCACTCGACCATGCTGCAGACTCTAGGTTCGGCTATGGATCGAGTGGTGAACACCATGGATCGATGGGAGAGAGGTGGGTTTCCTACACTTCCTCCTCCTCCGATTTCTCCCCCATCAAGACCATCAAACCCTGGATCCAGTGGAAATCGGCTCTCGCTCCCGAGGGAATATGATGGGACAGCTGCCGGGTGTAAGGGTTTCCTGCTCCAGGTGGAGCTCTACCTGGCAACCATCCACCCGGCTCCCTCGGGATACGAGAACGTGTCCGCCCTCATCTCCTGTCTGTCGGGCAGAGCGCTGGAATGGGCCAACGCGGAGTGGGGTGGAATAGACGCTGAGTCCGTACGTTACAAGGATTTTACCTGCCGTTTCCGGGCAGTATTCGATCATCTGCCGGAGGGGAGAGCGGCGGGGGAGCATCGGTTTCACCTCAGACAGGGAAGGAGGAGCGCACAGGACTTCACCCTGGATTTCAGGACACTGGCAGCCAGCGCGGGATGGAATGAGAGGGCCCTGATTGACCACTACCGATGCAGTCTATGGGAGGACGTTCGTAGGGAGCTGGCCTGCAGGGACACAAGTCTAAACCTGGACCAGCTGGTAGATTTATCGATCCGGCTGGATAACCTGTTGGCCACCCGCGGACGTCCAAATCAGGGTCCGTCCAGTCCATCCCCCAGCACTTCCGACTCCACTCCTATGGAGCTTGGAGGTGCTGATGTGGAGAGACCCGGCAAGGGGGTGGTCTCCTGCACCAACTGTGGCCACAGAGGACACACTGCGGGCCGGTGCAGGAGAGGACCCTCATGGAATCGAGGCAGCAGGCAGGGCTCTGGTGGACCATCCCAGGTGAGTAGGCACCCAACTCACCCAGAGCTCCCTGTTGCTCACATGAGGGTCAATGAAAGTTTCCCTGGGTTTTCCCCACATTCCCAGCATAAGGCGCTCATAGATTCCGGCGCAGCTGGGATTTTATGGATAGGCTGGTTGCGCATAAATTAGGGATTCCTATATTGCCTGTAGATGTACCCTTCCCCATACGTGCCCTAGATAGTCTCCCTTTAGGGTCGGGTATGGTTAGAGAGGTCACAGTTCCACTGCAGATGGAGACGCAGGGGGGTCATCAGGAGAGAATTAGTCTCTTCCTTATCGAGTCTCCTGCGTTTCCCATGGTGCTGGGGCTTCCCTGGCTAGCCAACCATGACCCCAGGATTTCGTGGCAACAGAGGGCTCTAAAGGGATGGTCACCTCAGTGCTCGGGAAGGTGTGTAGGTGTTTCCGTAGGGGCAACTATGGTGGAGAGTCCAAACCATGTCTCCACAATGCACATTCCCTCAGAATATGCCGATTTGGCTCTCGCCTTCTGTAAAAAGAAGGCGACTCAATTACCACCCCATCAACGAGGGGATTGTGCGATAGATCTCCGGGAGGGCGCTGCACTTCCCAGGAGTCACGTGTATCCTCTGTCACAGGAGGAGACGGTGGCTATGGAGACATATGTCACAGAATCTCTGGGACAGAGATACATTCGGCCCTCCACTTCCCCTGCCTCCTCACGTTTCTTTTTTGTGAAGAAGAAGGATGGAGGTTTATGCCCGTGCATTGACTATCGAGGTCTAAATCAGAGTAAAGGAGGTGCAGCGATTTTTGGGGTTTGCCAACTACTACCGGAGATTTATCCGGGGCTTTGGCCAGGTAGCAGCTCCCATATCCTCTTTGCTGAAGGGCGGACCGGTGCGCCTGCAGTGGTCAGCTGAGGCGGACAGGGATTTTGGTCAGCTGAAGGCGCTGTTCACCTCTGCTCCCGTGCTGGCTCATCCGGATCCTTCCTTGCAATTCACAGTCGAGGTGGATGCGTCCGAGGCGGGGATAGGAGCTGTACTGTCTCAGCGCTCGGGTACGCCTCCCAAACTCCGCCCCTGTGCTTTCTTTTCGAAGAAGCTCAGCCCGGCGGTGCAAAACTATAATGTGGGGGACCGGGAGCTGTTAGCTGTTGTGAAAGCTCTTAAGGTGTGGAGACATTGGCTTGAGGGGGCAAAACACCCTTTTCTCATTTTGACTGACCACCGCAATCTGGAGTACATATGGGCAGCAATGAGACTGAACCCTCGTCAGGCAAGGTGGGCCATGTTTTTCACGTGTTTTGTGTTCACCCTATCGTACAGACCAGGTTCCCAGAATGCTAAGGCAGACGCTCTGTCCCGGCTGTATGACTCAGATGAGCGGACCAGGGAGCCCACTCCCATACTTCCGGCTTCTTGTCTGGTGGCACCGGTGGTATGGGAGGTTGACGCGGACATCGATCGGGCGTTACGCACGGAGCCCACTCCCCCCCAGTGTCCAGTGGGTCGTGTGTACGTTCCGTCTGAGGTTCACGATCGTTTGATCTATTGGGCTCACACGTCACCCTCTTCTGGCCATCCTGGCATCGGTCGGACAGTGCGCTGTCTTAGTGGGAAGTACTGGTGGCCTACCTTAGCTCAGGACGTGAGGGTTTATGTTTCTTCCTGTTCGGTGTGCGCCCAGTGCAAGGCACCTAGACACCTGCCCAGAGGGAAATTACAACCTCTCCCCATTCCACAACGGCTGTGGTCACACCTATCGGTGGACTTTGTTACGGATCTTCCTCCGTCACAAGGTAACACCACGATCCTGGTCGTTGTGGATCGGTTTTCTAAGTCCTGTCGTCTCATTCCTTTGCCCGGTCTCCCTACTGCCCTACAGACCGCAGAGGCCCTGTTTACACACGTCTTCCGGCACTACGGGGTACCTGAGGATATAGTGTCTGATCGGGGTCCCCAGTTTACATCAAGGGTCTGGAAGGCGTTCATGGACCATCTGAGGGTCTCGGTCAGCCTGACCTCAGGGTTTCACCCCGAGAGTAATGTGCAGGTGGAGAGAGTAAACCAGGATGTGGGTAGGTTTCTGAGGTCATATTGCCAGGACCGGCAGGGGGATTGGTCAGTTTACATCTCCTGTGCAGAGATGGCACAGAATTCCCTCCGCCACTCCTCCACTGACCTGTCTCCCTTTCAGTGTGTACTAGGTTACCAGCCAGTCCTGGCACCATGGCATCAGAGCCAGATCGAGGCACCTGCGGTGTATGAATGGTTTCGGCGCTTGGAGGAGACATGGAATGCTGCCCATGAACGCCTGCAAAGGGCTATCAGGAGACAGAAGGTGAGTGCCGACTGCCACCTCAGTGAGGCTCCGGTGTATGCACCGGAGACCGGGTCTGGCTCTCGACCCGAAACCTGCCCCTTCGCCTGCCCTGCCGGAAGCTGGGTCGGCGGTTTGTGGGGGCCCTTTAAAGTCCTGAGGAGGTTGAACGAGGTTTGTTATAGGTTACAACTCCCCCCTGATTACTGTATTAACCCCTCGTTCCATGTGTCTCTCCTCAGGCCGGTGGTAGCTGGTCCGCTCCAGGAGTCTGAGGTGTGGGAGGTTCCTCCGCCCCCATTGGACATCGAGGGGGCACCGGCATACTCGGTCCGTTCCATTCTGGATTCGAGGCGTCGGGTGGGAGGCCTACAGCATCTTGTGGAGTGGGAGGGGTACCTTCCAGAGGAACGGAGCTGGGTTCCCAGGAGGGACATCCTCGACCCCTCCTTGTTAAGGGATTTCCATCGTCGTCATCCGACTCGCCCTGCTCCATGTCCTCCTGGCCATCCCCGAGGCCGGTGTCGACGCACGGCTGGAGCCACGCGTCGGGGGGGAGGGTACTGTCACGAATACAGCCGAGGCTGCCCCTCCTCCTTGCTCGGGCAGGCTTCGGCATTCGTTGTCACCGGAGTACTAGCTGCCACCGATCAATGTTTCTGTGTTACACTAGTCTTGTCTTTATTATTCACACCTGTTACCCATTATGCTTATTTGTTTCCCTATAATTACCTATGTTTTCCCTCCTGGGTTTGTGCGTGATTGTCCGTTGTTTTACGTCGTTTGGTGAGCTGTTGTTCTGCTCTTCCCTGCGTGGAGTGTTTGTTATGGTTTACTTGTGTTTTAGTAAGTTTATTCATTTCTCAGTTCTGTGTCCTGCGCCTGATTCCATTTCACCACTTCACCCAGACGTTGACAATCCGTACATTTCAAAAACAAGAAAATGGTGGCATCTGGTTTGCTTAATATTAGGAATGTGAAATGATTCATACTTTTACTTTTACTTTTACTTTTGACACTTAAGTATATTTTATCAATTACATTTACTTTTGATACTTAAGTATATTTAAAACCAAATACTTTTAGACTTTTACTCAAGTAGTATTTTACTGGGTGACTTTCACTTTTCTTTAATCATTTTCTATGAAGGTATCTTTACTTTTTGAGTAAGACAATTGGGTACTTTTTCCAACAATGGCTACCGATATGACCTATCTGTTCCAGAAGCCTATGATTTGGCACAGAGGGACATCTTTTATGCTACGCTCAGAGACGCTTACTCTGGTGGAACACTCAAACAGTAAGTCGAGCTTAATACCTGGTTTACAATGGTGGTGGTGGCGGTGGTGTGTGTGTGTGTGTGTGTGTGTGTGTGTGACTTTGTCTTTGTTCTTTGCAGTGTATCACATGAGAGAGACTGGTTGGATCAAAGTTTCTCAAGAGGATATTGGTGACCTGTACCATCGCTTTTACAATGAGAAGAAGTGAATCTGGCCCATTCTAACTACATTCACAGTCATATCAATACCATAAAATACATCATAAACATAGTCAAATAAGTATGTAAAATAATACGTTTCACGGAGTCGTGACCTCTCAGGCAAAATTATATGGCAGTCACTGTCATCAATAAAATATATTTTTTTAGAGAACTGTCATTGTCATTTAAAAAAAATTGTGGTTATGAGTATAAGAAAATTATTTTCTTTCAAATATTACAAATAGAAAATCTTTCAAATTGTCTTTCAAATACATGTTCACATTTAGAAATAGTTTCCTCCTTCAATACATTTTTGGGGACTACAGTGTTTGCACAGTTAGCTGAGATGGACATTTCCATCCTCATTTCAATCTGCCTGGCAGTGCCATCATGTGATTGTCAGCCACCAATCCCCTTGCCTATTGGGGAGAGGGACCAATCCCCTTGCCTATTGGGGAGAGGAACCAATCCCCTTGCCTATTGGGGGAGAGGAAGGCAGCCATCTCAAAACAAGATCAAAGTCTAAATTACATCCATAAAATGGTGCTCAATGAGTTTAATGGAAAAAGAATGCACACATTAAAATATGAAAGAACCTTTAACTGGTTCAATCGGAAGCTTTTAATGTTATCTTATAAAAATAGTTGAACTTGCACAGCTGTATAACTCCAACTTTCTAAATCAATCCTCACATAAAGCAGGACTTGTAAATGGCTGACAGCAAGGTACGCGGACCACGTGCTGGACATGGGGCTCCTGACCATGAGGGGCCCCCACCACTTATTATAAAATACATTTGTTTAGAAAACAGTCAGGCTCTCAACTTACTTTTTGAATAGTACCTTGAATAGTAGAATACACAAGGTGCAATTTTTACATTTGGTAATGCATCATCAGTTTGTTTTGGAGGTGGTGGGTCTGGGGGTGGAGGCAACCAGAGCCATGTGTTTAGAGAGTTGGACTAACTTTATCATTTTTGAATGTTGTTCTAATTCTAGACATTCAGTTACATAGCATTATTTAAACATTCCCCATATATTCTTTCCCCCATATAATGTTAATGGGGCTCTAACATGGCTGGCATTGAATGTTATAGTGTCATGTAAATGCATCAAAATGTAGAAACCTCAACAATAGAGATATACCATTCTATATCTATGGGCCCAACTCTCTAAATACGGTACATGGCACTGGGGGCAACCAAATCTCATTTAGGGCACGCAAGAGTTAGATGCAGGTCTGGTCTACGTGTGTATACATGAGCACATTATATTATGGTACGGGATTAATGTTTCTAATTTTACCACACAAAGCACAAAGTCTTGGAAAGTCCCTGGAGTCCCGTCCCTTGTTCTCTGCCGATGTTTTTGGCAGTTTGCCTGTCTGCACCATGGCAAAAGCCACAACAAGATGTCAGTACTTCACCACCCCCTACCGGAGAACAATAACATACTGATATAGACCTTAGGTGATATTTGGCAACCATTTTGTGACCAGATCTGCGACTAGTAAACATCACCATGAAATGGCGGCTGTCGAGTCTCATACCAATATTGAGCATTTCCTTTTGAGAATCCTTAACACTGATCTGGAAAACACTGTTTTGAAGTATTCACTTGGTCAGTGTCTTGTGAGAGTCTCTGCTCACCTCTACTTTTTGTGCATCTGCAGCACTGTTGCAGACAGACATTCATCATCGAGTCAATCAAATCGTCAACTTAATCAATCAAAGTATTGAGAAGAAGTGCCTGAGTTTGTTTATTTTGGGGCTGCTGCGATCTGAGCACAGGACATTCGTGAGATAACTGTAAAGTGGCAACATTCATCAAATCAATTATTTTCTCACCAGAAGAAGTTTGCGTTGTCAGTTAGACATAGACATTATCCTCTCCTCTCCTGTCCCTTTAGGTTGGTGACTTATCAACAACAATCCACCTACCCACGGCCTATGGATACCAACAAGGAGGGAGGGAGAGCAGAAGCGGCCATCTCATCTCAAGACCTTCTGGCATCACAAAATGGCTGACAATAACTTGATCTGTATCTGACATGGGTGACAGGTAGCTTAGTGGTTAAGAGCGTTGTGCCAGTAACCGAAAGGTTGCTGGTTCTAATCCCCGAGCCGACTAGGTGAAACATCTGTTGATGTGCCCTTGAGCAAGGCACCTAACCCTAATTGCTCCTGTAAGTCGCTCTGGATAAGAGCGTCTGCTAAATGACTAAAATGTAAATGTAAATGGCAGTTGTGTAACCACTCAATGCCGAATTAGTTGGCTTGCAATCACACTACATTGGAAAGTCCCTTCTGCCTTTGCTTTCATTTTCACGTTAGCACATTTCACCAAGTAAAGCCAAGCCCTGGGTCTTGTGACTGCTATTGAGGCTTTGATACACAATATCGCTGTTCAACAAGGACACCTTATCTGGTTGTAATAAACAATAGGCTGCATTAGATTACATTAAACAGACTTGCTCTGGTGTAGATATTTGAGAATAGTCTTAGCAAATGAAGCACAAATTCTTAGCCTCATCATCAGAAAGCATAACCTTAGTTGATGGTGAGTCACAATTGCTTCCTGACACAGAAGATGATATCAGACATGCTGATGGTGGTAAACAAATAGCAGAGGTGAACGGTAAGGTGAAACCAGTTTGCAGACACAGAGGATGAGGCACACCAAAACAAACTAGGCAGATTATCTAATATATCTTTCTGTCCGGCCAGAAAGAATGACACTTACGGTTGCCCTGTGTTAAAGCTGTAGTAAACTAGATAGCCTAGACTGGGCCATTACTGAATTTGTTGTACCTGCAGCAGCCGCATTTGCCAAATCCATTTCAGTAACAAAGATAACTGAAAATGGTTTCCAACTTATTATATCACCACGATATCATATGATATAATGGACCTAGCGCTATCCAGCTACAGTGTTCAGATTTTCCTGATTTCTGACTAAGACACAGTGGTATTATGCATGATTGGGGATTTGAAACCAGCCTTTTCCACCTCCTGAGAGGACAGAATTTAGTATTACATGCTTGGGGGGTGTCAGGTAAACTCCCAATGTGTTGTTGTAAACCCCCTAGATTTCCCTGAAGACAGCACATGTTTATTGGCCCTTATTGGTTCATCATCTTACAAGATGACATGCAGTTTTCTGTCTCATTACAAAACATACATGAATGTGGTCTGCTGGAAAGTCCCTATGAGTGTGCTGAATTAAGGATTACAGTAGCTAGGGAGTTGCGCCCCACAGAGGTATCTCAGCACACTGCCCCCACCACGTGATTTCAAGGAATTGAAACTCCAGATCTGGAATTAGGTCACGGAGCAAGAAGGGGAGGGAACTGGCACAATAACAAAATTGAGGACAATCTCAAGAGATAGTCAACTGCAGTTTTAACTAATAAAAGATGGTGTCTGCTACATGCAAGAATTGTTCTGCTTCAAAAGATTCCTTAGTTGACGGTTTCTTACTCCCTGGCTCATCAGAAACTGATCCTTCCTTTCTCCCATAGTAAGTAACTGATTATGTAATAGCAGCCCAATCATAGAACACCCAAAACTACTGCCAAGAGTTATGAGGCACAAATAGATGGTCTTTGCTGCTGTCTAGTGGATGAAATTGGATTTAGGCAAACAACCACATTATCAAATAAAATAAAATGTTATTTGTCACATACACGTGTTTAGCAGATGTAGCGAAATGCTTATTGGCAACATTCAGCTACTTTTTTCTGACACTAATTCTGAAACGATCATAGAAAGATATTATGTGTCAATGGAAACACATTTTACCTTTTTAAATTGTTACAAAATGGCTACACTTAAACATGTGAAAATGTCAAGGGCTTTGTGGTCTGTGGAGAACTTACAGGAAGCCACAGGTGGTAAGAGGAAAGAGAGGCAGCACAGATGTGGCCATTATTTTCAGCCACACACATCCAATATGGTGTAATTGCAGAACGCATAAAAATAGTAAATTACACAGTTAACATAAGTAACGTTTATTGAATGACCATACGAAGTTGAAAACATTACCACAGTCTATAACACTGACACAACTAAACAAAAATCTGACTGTGTGTGTGTGTGTGTGTGTGAATTTCTGGCAAAGTGAGAGGCTATAACTCTGGTGCCTTCAGCTATCCTCAGCTAGAAACCTCACAGTCTTAAAACACGATCTCTACTGTATAACAATATACAGTACCAGTCAAATGTTTGGACACACCTACTCATTCCAGAGTTTTTCTTTATTTGACGACATCAAAACTATGAAATAACACATATGGAATCATGTAGTAAGCAAAAAAGTGTTAAACCAATCAAAATATATGTTATATTTTAGATTCTTCAAAGTAGCCACCCTTTGCCTTGATGACAGCTTTGCACGCTCTTGGCATTATCTCAACCAGCTTCATGAGGTAGTCACCTGGAATGCATTTCAATTAACAGGTGTGCCTTGTTAAAAGTTAATTTGTGGAATATATTTCCTTCATGGTCGAATTGCTGCAAAGAAACCACTACTAAAAGACACCAATAAGAAGAAGAGACTTGCTTGGGCCAAGAAACACAAGCAATGGACATTAGACCAGTGGAAATCTGTCCTTTGGTCTGATGAGTCCAAATTTGAGATTTTTGGTTCCAACCGCCGTGTCTTTGTGAGACGCAGAGTAGGTGAACGGATGATCTTCGCATGTGTGGTTCCCACCATGAAGCATGGAGGAGGAGGTGTGGGGGTGCTTTGCTGGTGACACTGACAGTGATTTATTTAGAATTCAAGGCATACTTAACCAGCATGGCTACCACAGCATTCTGCTGCGATACGCCATCCCACCTGGTTTGCGCTTAGTGGGACTATCATTTGTTTTTCAACAGGACAATGATCCAAAACACACCTCCAGGCTATGTAAGGGCTATTTGACAAAGAAGGAGAGTGATGGAGTGCTGCATCAGATGACCTGGCCTCCACAATCACCCATCCTCAATCCAATTGAGATGGTTTGGGATGAGTTGGACCGCAGAGTGAAGGAAAAGCAGCCAACAAGTGCTCAGCATATGTGGGAACTCCTTCAAGACTGCTGGAAAAGCATTCCTCATGAAGCTGGTTGAGAGAATGCCAAGAGTGTGCAAAGCTGTCATCAAGGCAAAGGGTGGCTACTTTGAAGAATCTAAAATATAAAATATGTTTTGATATGTTTAACACTTTTTTGGTTACTACATGATTCAATATGTGTTATTTCATAGTTTTGATGTCTTCACTATTATTCTACAATGTAGAAAATAGTAAAAAATAAAGGAAAACCCTTGAATGTGTAGGTGTGTCCCAACTTTTGACTGGTACTGTATATAAACACTATAAACACTAGTTATGACTAGTTAAGATGCCCTCACTTACCTGGCATGGTACATTATTAGCTCTCTGCACAAATACTTCTCCAGTGTCATCAGAAACAAACAACAAACACATAATCATAATAATAATAATAAATAATACATTTTATTTTAAGCGCTTTTCAAGTCACCCAAAGTCACTTAACACCCAAAGTCTCAGCCAACTTTATTGCTCCAGTCAAATCACGTCAAACTGTATTACAACAATTTTAGTCTTTCAGTTCACACAGACGCTTCAGTTTCATAGTGCTTGGATCCGTTTCCTCTCCTCACGGAGAGAGGGAGGGAGTCAGAGGAGGAGAAGGAGAGGAAGACAGCAGCAGTTCAGACAAATAGACCAGTGCAGTTCCCTTTTCCTATGATGAAGTTATGACTTGCAGTCTGGTGCCTCTTAACTTTATCTAGTCAAAGTGCAACGAGTGCTACAATAGCATCTGGGTTAGCGGAACGTAATACATACAAAAAGTCAGAAACCTTATAAACAGAGAGACGTTTAACTGAGACCTCCCACACACTCCCCAAGCCAGGGGTGGCCAACCCTGGTCCTGGAGAGCTATAGGGTGTGCAAGCTTTGTAAGTTACATATCAGCACTAACACAAATGATACAGCTTATCAAAGACTTGATGAGAGGTTGATATGTTGAATCAGATGTGTTAGTGCTGGGCTAGAACAATAGCCTGCCCAATGCCATTCACTTCCCATTCACAGATATATCCCTCAGTATCAGGAGAATGCATACCAACTCTGACATAATTCTAAAACAACATATTATACACTATACAGTACATATTGTGAATAAATACCAGTGACATCACCGGATCTGAGGTGAAGAACTGGTTTGGAATGCTGTTACAGACTGAACTCTGACCTACAGGGTCACGATTTAATCTCCTATTGTGCGTTTAGAGAACTAATGAGAGAAGGGATTGAGAGAAGGGAATGAGAAGGTAATGAGAGAAGGGAATGAGAGAAGGTAATGAGAGAAGGGAATGAGAGAAGGGAATGAGAGAAGGGAATGAGAAGGGAATGAGAGAAGGGAATGAGAAGGGAATGAGAGAAGGGAATGAGAAGGGAATGAGAGAAGGGAATGAGAAGGGAATGAGAGAAGGAAGAGAAAAGGAGAGGAGGAGTAGACTTTCACCCAGGGGTTGGTATCTCAGAGGGTCAGAGCGGATGTGTAACTGATGGACTGTGGTTTGGTCTAGGTGTGTGTGTGTGTGTCTACCTGACAGACTTTAGATTGACAAAGAGGTTGAATCTGTGGACCTCCATTGGCGGTTTGTTGGCGATGTGGTTGCAGAGCTTGTCCAATGGTGGCTCAGGGTCAGAGATCGCAAACTGGTCCGCATCCTCGATCACCTTCCTGATCTCTTCATCTTCTGTATCTCCTAATGGGAGGGAGGAAGGATGGAAGGAATAGCATTTATTTATTTGTATGAATTGGAGTACTTGGACCAGTACCGTGTGTGTGTGTGTGTGTGTGTGTGTGTGTGTGTGTGTGTGTGTGTGTGTGTGTGTGTGTGTGTGTGTGTGTGTGTGTGTGTGTGTGTGTGTGTGTGTGTGTGTGTCGGTGAAAGTGTGTGTACCTTGATCTCCTCCACAGAAGCCATGTTGTTGGACAGCATGTGTTCCTTCAGCATAGTGATAGGGTCACTCTTACTGCACACTTCCTGGATCTCCTCAGGGGTATGCTACCCTCTGTCCCCATAGGAGAACCCTTTCTGGTTCCAGGTAGAACTATTTTGGGTTCCATGTAGAACCCTCTGTGTAAAGGGTTCTACATGGAACCAAATAGGGTTCTTCAAAGGGTTATCCTATGGGGACAGCCAAATAACCATTTTAAAGGTTCTAGATAGCTACAGGAAATTACATCACACACAGGAAGAGGGGTTTGACCTGTTTAGCAGGGTTCAGCTCCAGCCCTTGGCCGATGAGAGAGAGAGACACAGATCCCTGGAAAGAAAGCGTATTGGGTAGAGTATTGGGATGCATCCCAAACCAACACTGCACTACACTGAGGGGTGTCTAGGCAGGCTAACATAGGGAGTGAGGGAGAGTGGCAACACAAGGTGGTGGGTAAGACTAAAACAGAACAGAGTAAGGGAGGAGAGAGAACGAGGAGAGGATGTGTGGGGAGGAGTGAGGGGGCAGAGAGAGACCGGGGGTCATGTGACAGTTACAGGGTCAGGGGTCAGGGGTCAGAGATCACATCTCACCTAACCCTGGGGTTGTTCATGCTGTGTCCATAGTAACGGTAGGTCTCCAGCTCCATGACAATAGGACTCTGCCAGAGAGGTTTCCAAACCAAGAGACTCAACAAGGTAGCCAACGCCATGACACTGCTGAATATTATTGGGATTTGTATTGGAGCAGCAGTTCCTCAGCATCTTCCTATATATATGCTCTTTGGCCCTGCAGCACACCAGTCCTGGAACCAGTTGCAGCTCTGTACTGGAGTCTCTTCCACAGAGTGTCTCTATCTATACTGGTCACATAGCCTCCCTCTGTCAGGGAAGAGACACTGGTGTGATACTAGAAGCTGATCACTGTTCTGAGATTAGATTATCTGAGACAAAGTGATTCTTAACACTCTTCAAGCTCTTAATCCAGTTCTAGCTTTCTCATCTCTGAACCAATCAAAACTCCTCTTCTCCAGCTCTACAACCAATCATAGCTCACTTTACCGGCTCTGCAGTGGTCTTGCAGTGAACTTGATGGCCTCCCTCATGCACAGAACGTCCACGCCATCCACCTACACCCAGAGACAGGAAGGTCAATATAGCAGAGATACTGTACACTCACTGACTGTGTGTGTCCTGTCTTGAGGCCAGGAATATAGTCTCTCTACAGATGTCCCCATGCCGAACTTGTTGTTCTCACAGATTAAGATACACGGCAGCTTCCACAGAGCCGCCATGTTGAAAGACTCAAAGATCTGGCCCTGACTGGACAAGAGGAGGAGAGTCGATGATGATGATTACTTTATGACAACATGTACAATATATCACGAATTTGCGAAACGTATGATATGTTACGAATTCTAGCTAGGTGGCTAGGTGGCTAGCTCGCTAACGTTAGCTAGGCTAGGGGTTAGGGGTTAGGGTTAAGGTTATAGGTTAAGTTTAGGAGTTAGGTTAAAAGGGTTAAAGTTAGCTAAAAGGGTTCAGGTTAGCTAACATGCTAAGTAGCTGAAAGTTGCTAATTAGCTCAAATGCTAAAGTTGTCCGTGATGAGATTCGAACTCGCAACCTTTGATATGATATGTTGTGAATTCTAGATAGGTGGCTAGGTGAGAGAGAGAGAGAGAGAGAGAGAGAGAGAGAGAGAGAATTAGATGTATTTGGAGAAGTGGGTAGGTGGTCAGAGATTACGAAATTACAGATCTAGGATCAATTTATCTTCCCCCATTTAGCAGACGCTCTTATCCAGAGCAACTTACAGTTAGTGAATACATATTTTTTTTATACTGGCCCCCCGTGGGAATCAAACCCACAACCCTGGCGTTGCAAACGCCATGCTCTATCAACTGAGCTACATCCCTGCCGGCCATTCCCTCCCCTACCCTGGACGAATTGTGCGCCGCCCATGAGTCTCCCGGTCGCGGCCAGCGGCGACAGAGCCTGGATTCAAACCAGGATCTCTAGTGGCACAGTTAGCACTGCGATGCAGTGCCTTAGACCACTGCGCCACTCAGGAGTACACATCATCATAACCACCTACACAAATATGTCAAGTGATCACATACCTCCATGTCTCAGCACTGTTTTATTGTGACTCTGTAAATGAGTTACAATAGTTGTATAGTCTGCTGACGATTCCGTCGTCTCAAATCCCCATTTTTCATTTGGGCAGTTAAGTTAATAAAAAAAATTTTTTTTATTTTTTTTCACCTTTATTTAACCAGGTAAGCCAGTTGAGAACAGGTTCTCATTTACAACTGCGACCTGGCCAAGATAAAGCAAAGCAGTGCAATAAAAACAACAACACAGAGTTACATATGGGGTAAAAAAACATAAAGTCAAAAATACAACAGAAAATATATATACAGTGTGTGCAAATGTAGCAAGTTATGGAGGTAAGGCAATACATAGGCTATAGTGCAAAAATAATTACAATAGTATTAACACTGGAATGCTAGATGTGCAAGAGATTATGTGCAAATAGAGATACTGGGGTGCAAAAGAGCAAAATAAATAACAATATAGGGATGAGGTAGTTGGGTGGGCTAATTTCAGATGGGCTGTGTACAGGTGCAGTGATCGGTAAGGTGCTCTGACAACTGATGCTTAAAGTTATTGAGGGAGATAAGAGTCTCCAGCTTCAGAGATTTTTGCAATTCGTTCCAGTCATTGGCAGCAGAGAACTGGAAGGAATGGCGGCCAAAGGAGGTGTTGGCTTTGGGAATGACCAGTGAGATATACCTGCTGGAGCGCAGACTACGGGTGGGTGCTGCTATGGTGACCAATGAGCTAAGATAAGGCGGGATTTGCCTAGCAGTGATTTATAGATGGCCTGGAGCCAGTGGGTTTGACGACGAACATGTAGTGAGGACCAGCCAACAAGAGCGTACAGGTCACAGTGGTGGGTAGTGTATGGGGCTTTGGAGACAAAACGGATGGCACTGTGATAGACTACATTCAATTTGCTGAGTAGAGTGTTGGAGGCTATTTTGTAAATGACATCGCCGAAGTCAAGGATCGGTAGGATAGTCAGTTTTACGAGGGCATGTTTGGCAGCATGAGTGAAGGAGGCTTTGTTGCGAAATAGGAAGCCGATTCTAGATTTAACTTTGGATTGGAGATTCTTTATGTGAGTCTGGAAGTTGAGTTTACAGTCTAACCAGACACCTAGGTATTTGTAGTTGTCCACATACTCTAGGTCAGACCCGTCGAGAGTGGTGATTCTAGTCGGGTGGGCGGGTGCCAGCAGCGTTCGATTGAAAAGCATGCATTTAGTTTTACTAGTGTTTAAGAGCAGTTGGAGGCTACTGAAGGATTGTTGTATGGCATTGAAGCTCGTTTGGAGGTTTGTTAACACAGTGTCCAATGAAGGGCCAGATGTATACAAAATGGTGTCATCTGCGTAGAGGTGGATCTGAGAGTCACCAGCAGCAAGAGCGACATCATTGATATACACGGAGAAAAGTGTCGGCCCAAGAATTGAACCCTGTGGCACCCCCATAGAGACTGCCATAGGTCCAGACAACAGGCCCTCCGATTTGACACACTGAACTCTATCTGAGAAGTAGTTGGTGAACCAGGCGAGGCAGTCATTTGAGAAACCAAGGCTATTTAGTCTGCCAATAAGAATGCGGTGAAAGTTCCTGCAAGAACCCCCAAGAACTAAAGAGGTTCCTCGATGAACCCCACCTCCTATGGGGTTCTTGGAAGAACCTTTTGGGGGAATTTTTCAGTGTCAAGAACCCTAAGGTTCCTCAAGGAACTTTGAGGATCTTAGAAGAACCCTTGTTGAACCCCTAGTTTTCAGAGTGTGGGCTAATTGCGTGAAGGTCAGAGAAAAACTGATGATGCATAACCACATTTCGAAAATGCACCTTGTGTATTCTACTATTCTAACTCTCAACAGGAAGTTGATGCTGGCATCACGTGCTTGTGGGAAATGGGAAACTGGGAAGTGGGAAGTCGTAAAACCGACATGATTTTGTTCAAGTGCTTTTGAATTCGGAACAATTCTTCAACCAATAGGATTTCAGCTAGCTTGACAAGCTAGTTAACATTGCTAAAAATAAGTTCCTGCAAGAACCCCCAAGAACTAAAGAGGTTCCTCGATGAACCCCACCTCCTATGGGGTTCTTGGAAGAACCTTTTGGGGGAATTTTTCAGTGTCAAGAACCCTAAGGTTCCTCAAGGAACTTTGAGGATCTTAGAAGAACCCTTGTTGAACCCCTAGTTTTCAGAGTGTGGGCTAATTGCGTGAAGGTCAGTGACTGACATAACAAGAGAAAAACTGCTGATGCATAACCACATTTCGAAAATGCACCTTGTGTATTCTACTATTCTAACTCTCAACAGGAAGTTGATGCTGGCATCACGTGCTTGTGGGAAATGGGAAACTGGGAAGTGGGAAGTCGTAAAACCGACATGATTTTGTTCAAGTGCTTTTGAATTCGGAACAATTCTTCAACCAATAGGATTTCAGCTAGCTTGACAAGCTAGTTAACATTGCTAAAAATAAAGTTAGCTAGCTTGCTTATCATTGACAATATGGTCATACTAGCTACATTATATATATTGATAAGGTTGTAATAGTCAGAAACTGATTTGTTGTCATCTTTTAGTTGAAAAGTTAAAAGGTCAGTGGTGAAACATCACAACTCAGATAACAACATTTTCTCTGAGTTTCCCACTTGTAATTCCGACTTGGAGGGTCGTTCAAGTGAAATTTCCCATTGGGAACAAGGAGCTGCATGAGACCCCGACTGAGTTCCTAAATATACACTACATGTATATGGACACCTGCTCGTCAAACATCTCATTCCAAAATCATGGGCATTAATATGGAGTTGGTCCCCCCTTTGCTGCAATAACAGCCTCAACTCTTCTGGGAAGGCTTTCCACTAGATGTTGGAACATTGCTGCGGGGACTTGCTTCCATTCAGCCACAAGAGCATTAGTGAAGTCGGGCACTGATGTTTGGCGATTAGGCCTGGCTCGCAGTCGGCGTTCCAATTCATCCCAAAGGTGTTTGGTGGGGTTGAGGTCAGGGCTCTGTGCAGTTCTTCCACACCGAGCTGCATGAGACCCCGAAAAGTGCCTTTTGCCAAAAACCCAAGGGTGAATAGCACTTGGATGTGCACCGGAATGGCATGTGTTTACCTTTTTAAAGTAGGTCTTAAATCCTCGCAAAAATCCTATAAGATTGGTTTTGGGAAATGATATCTGATGAGCCAATCTGTACTTTCTACAGAAAAAGTCCCACCTGTCTTTAAAAACGCACTCTCTGCGAAATGCAGCGCTTACCAAATATCCAAACAGGGCAAGATCAGACATTCGATTTCCCATTATCTCAATCTTTTATAGTATTCCAACAATGTTTTCACTTTCACACATACCAAATTACTGTACTTTATATGGATTATTATCGTAACAAATGCACTGATGTGGTCAAATTATATAGCATGTCAAGATATGTTGCATGAATTCACAATTTCAACATACACTGAGTATACCAAACATTAGAACACCTTCCTAATATTGAGTTGCACTCCCCCCTTTTGCCCTCAGAACAGCCTAAATTTGTCAGGGACTGTACAAGGTGTTGAAAGCGTTCCACGGGGATGCTGGCCCATGTCGACTCCAATGCTTCCCACAGTTGTGTCAAGTTGGCTGGATGTCCTTTGGGTGGTGGACCATTCTTGATACACACGGGAAACGATTGAGCGTGAAAAACCAAGCAGCGTTGCAATTCTTGACACAAACCGGTACGCCTGGCACCTACTAACATACCATGTTCAAAGGCACTTAAATATTTTGTCTTGCCCATTCACCCTCTGAATGGCACACATACACAATCCATGTCTCAATTGTCTCAAGGCTTAAAAATCCTTCTTTAACCTGTCTCCTCCCCTTCATCTACACGGATTGAAGTGGATTTAACAAGTGACATCAATAAGGGATCATAGCTTTCACCTGGATTCACCTGGTCAGTCTATGTCATGGAAAGAGCAGGTGTTCTTAATGTTTTGTATACTCAGTGTATATTTTCCCCATTCTACGCTGGACAAGCAGTTCCCTTATTCCACCACTTGGCACTGTGTGGTCATGGCTGTGCGCAAATGTACACACTCTCTAGCAAACGTTCATACCGGCCGTGGTTGAGAGCATCAAAACCGTGATGTATCATAGGTAAATTGTGACTGACTGATCTCCAAATAATAATGAGTAGTTATTTATGATGCAAGGTGATTGTAGATCAGTCAGTCGGCAGTTGCCTGCAGTCGCTTTGATGCTCTCGAACACGGCAATTGGTGAATCTCACACTTTGCCTGGAAATGAACCCAGACATGGTTTAGCACAGATTTGTGCCTACGCATGATTGATAAATGAGGCCCCAGGTATTTTGGTTGTGCTATTAGATGAAGCACAGTGATAACACATAAAGTTTTTGTATAAATACAAAATATCTGACATTGTATTCCCATTTTAACTTGTTTGTGCTTTTAAATGGTTGAAAGCGCAGTGATAACACATTTAGTAACAACTAAACCAAAAACCCGACGTTGTTTTTCCATTGGAATTTGGTTGTGCTTTTAGATGGTTGAAAGCATAGTGACATCGGGGGTGGGGGGCAGTTACCCTGGGAAAAACAACATTTACTTCAATAACTAAAAAAGTGTAAACTGTAGACACTTATTTCCCTTCATAGTGTATTTGCCTAAGCATGACCATCATCCACATACCAAATTTGTAACAAACTTTGCTTTTTTGTGTCCGCAATTGGACGTTGTTCAAAGGCGGGGGGGGGGGGGCTTGTTACCCCACATTACACTATATCACTCAACCCATGCCTCCATAGCATCGAACTTAGATGATCATAATACTTTTCTGTAGTATAATTAAGCAATAAGGCACGAGGGGGTGTGGTATATGGTCAATATACCACGGCTAAGGGTTGTTCTTAAGCACGACGCAATGCGGAGTGCCTGGATACAGCCCTTAGCCATGGTATATTGACCATATACCACAAACCCCCGAGGTGCCTTATTGCAACGTAATTAGAGCAGTAAAAGTAAATGTTTTGTCATACCCGTGGTATATGGTCTGATATACCACGGCTGTCAGCCAATCAGCATTCAGGGCTCGAACAACCCAGTTTATAATCAGTAGTAGTCTATTGATTATTTGCCCACCCCACTGGCAAAAACGGGTTAAATCAACGTTATTTACACCTCATTTCAACCCCAAAAAATCAATGTGATGATGTTGAATCAACTTGGGAAAATAATTGGATTTGCAAAAAGTCATCCCCATAAGGGCATTTAATCTTTTTTTCACCCAACTTTTAACCTAAATCCAATGACATTGTGAAATGTGTTTTTTATTTCACGTTGAATTCACCTTGGTTGACAACTCAACCAAATGTAAATCGAAACTAGACCCAACGGGACCTATATCCTTTTGGCATCTAGAATGCAGCACGATAATGATGACCAGTAGATGGCACTGTAGCACTGTGTTAATGGAGCATGTCATTGTAATTGTCTCTAGATGGCCCTGCAGTACACAGTGACTTGAAATTGATCCGTTCATTTAAAACAAAAGCTTTGAAAAAATGGTGACTGCAGGACAGGGTACCAAAGGTAACATGGTATATACACCATTGTGTATATCATTAATCTAGTAGAAGTATTACCAAAGATGGCGGATAAATGAAAATGTCTTACTCAGGCCGTTTACCATTGAAAAAAATGGTCACAGTTCCGGTTTGCTTAAGGCAGGGGTGTCAAACTCATTCCATGGAGGGCTAAGCGTCTGCGCGTTTTTGTTTTTTCTTTCAATTAAGACCTAGACAACCAGGTGAGGGGAGTTCTTTACTAATTAGTGACCTTAATTCATAAATCAAGTACAAGGGAGGAGTGAAAACGCGCAGACACTGCCCTCTGTGGGCTGAGTTTGACACGTGGTTTAAGCAGTGTTGCCAACTTTAGCATATTCAGACCCCTCTAGCGACACATTTTGAAAAAAGCGACTAGCGACAAATCTAGCGACTTTTTCTGGTGTTATTGGAGACTGACTTGAAAGCAAGTATAGGTCTTACTCTTCTCAACGAGCAGCAGGTGCTGCCGTGGGGGTGGGAGGCCCACCCCTGTCCCAAAGCACTCACAGGCGGCCCAGTCCTCGCGCAGCTTTTTACTCACTTTTTGTCTCTCCCACAATGTTATTCCTCTATCCTACAGCGTCCATAACAATTACATGCACATGGCCAATTATGCAAATTATGACGTCGAAATGGATGATGGACATCCACAAATTAATACATACCATACAAAATGTAACATTTTATACTGTCCTGGATTTCCTTGTACTATGTTACGTCTAGCCCTGAGTCCAGGTTGCACTGTCTGGCAAGTACTGGTCAAATCAACAATAATAATATAATATGCCATTTAGCAGACGCTTTTATCCAAAGCGACTTACAGTCATGTGTGCATACATTTTTGTGTATGGGTGGTCCCGGGGATCGAACCCACTACCTTGGCATTACAAGCGCCATGCTCTACCAGTTGAGCTACAGAGGACCACAACAATGAAAGATGTTCAGAATCAACACTATCTCTGTATGTCTTCCCCCCTGAAGTGGTACCTCAGAGTTTAACCGGATTTTCGGTTGATTCACAACAGTCAACAAAACAGGACAAAGAACTTACTTACCTTTTGTGAAAGTATATCACAGCAGTTTGATAGGTATAGTTTTTTTTTAAAACATCTGAAAAGTCTTCAGACTTCTACTCAGACTCATTCTACACATCCACGAGGAAAACACCACTCTCTTTCTACTATTCCTGTAGAAAAGCTTTAATCCCAATGATTTAATGATATGAGAATTGTGAAGAGTTGTTTACCAGTGCATTTCCAGGCTGCTCCCTTGTTGTTTTCATTTCATTCTATGGAGCGGAAAACAGGGAAGGTCCCACAATGGGATGGCATACCAGCCATTCACACCTCCCGGCCTGTTTGTAGGCCATCAGGCTGAAGCACTATCTTTCTGCCTTCAGCTGGCAGATGGGGGATAAAAGAGTGAGAACAACCCTGAGAATCACCAGTCGACCCCCCTCCAAGAAATCAATCATTGACCAGACCTCACTGATTCAAACACACAAGTGATCTGAGCAAACTATCCCTGAAGGAAAACTTTAGCTACACTTGAAAATAAGATGTACACGTGAAACCAGTAAAATAAAATATTGGTGCTTTCTACATTACCTGTTATTTTACACTTGTTTTGTATACTTGTGTGTCTTAGACATGCAGTATGCTGCAAAACAGATGGCTCTCTTTGGGATTATACATGTTTAGCAGATGCTATTGTTCAGAGATTTACAGGAGTGAGTGCATACATTTTCATACTGCTCCCCCATGGGAATCAAACCCACAACCCTGGCGTTGCAAGTGCCATGCTCTACCAACATGGGACAAATTATATAGAATCTTAATCTCATTCAATTTGGTGATCACTATCTGTGGCTGCAGGTGTAACCAGGGTCCTTTGGAGCTTCAGTAAAATCCTCTTCCAATTGAGCTATTTAGATCCAATAAAATAGCAGTGTTAGGGAAGCTACTCTGAAAATATAGTTTACCAAGCTACCAATTACTTCACACTGGAAGAAGTTAAACTACACTAAAGGTACCCATAAGAAAAATATAGTTTACTTAACTTTGAAAAAGTAGTTTACTACATCCAAACTAAACTCAGCAAAAAGAGAGACGTCCTCTCACTGTCAACTAGACCACTGCGCCACTCGGGAGACCTATGGCGCAGTCGGGGGGGGTAAAAATCAAAAGTAACAGTCAGTATCTGGTGTGGCCACCAGCTGCATTAAGTACTGCAGTGCATCTCCTCCTCATGGACTGCACCAGATTTGCCAGTTCTTGCTGTGAGATGTTACCCCACTCTTCCACCAAGGCACCTGCAAGTTCCCAGACATTTCTGGGGGGAATGGCCATAGGCCTCACCCTTTTATCCAACAGGTCCCAGACATGCTCAATGGGATTGAGATTAATACATTAATATGCCATTTAGCAGACGCTTTTATCCAAAGCGACTTACAGTCATGCGTGCATACATTGTTGTGTATGGGTGGTCCCGGGGATCGAACCCACTACCCTGGCGTTACAAGCGCTGTGCTCTACCAGCTGAGCTACAGAGGACCACTGGCCATGGCAGAACACTGACATTCCTGTCTTGCAGGAAATCATGCACAGAACGAGCAGTATGGCTGGTGGCATTGTCATGCTGGAGGGTCATATCAGGATGAGCCTGCAGGAAGGGTACCACATGAGGGAGGAGGATGTCTTCACTGTAACGCACAGCGTTGAGATTGCCTGCAATGACAACAAGCTCAGTCCGATGATGCTGTGACACACCGCCCCAGACCATGACGGACCCTCCACCTCCAAATCGATCCCGCTCCAGAGTACAGGCCTCGGTGTAACACTCATTCCTTCGACCATAAGCAAGAATCCGACCATCACCCCTGGTGAGACAAAACCACGACTCGTCAGTGAAGAGCACTTTTTGCCAGTCCTGTCTGGTCCAGCGACAGTGGGTTTGTGCCCATAGGCGACGTTGTTGCTGGTGATGTCTGGTGAGGACCTGCCTTACAACAGGCCTACAAGCCCTCAGTCCAGCCTCTCTCAGCCTATTGCGGACAGTCTGAGCAATGATGGAGCGATTGTGCGTTCCTGGTGTAACTCGGGCAGTTGTTGTTGCCATCCTGTACCTGTCCCGCAGGTGTGATGTTTGGATGTACCGATCCTGTGCAGGTGTTGTTACACGTGGTCTGCCACTGCGAGGACAATCAGCTGTCCGTCCTGTCTCCCTGTAGCGCTGTCTTAGGCATCTCACAGTATGGGCATTGCAATTTATTGCCCTGGCCACATCTGCAGTCCTCATGCCTCCTTGCAGCATGCCTAAGGCACGTTCACGCAGATGAGCGGGGACCCTGGGCATCTTTCTTTTGGTGTTTATCAGAGTCAAAAGAAAGGCCTCTTTAGTGTCCTAAGTTTTCATAACTGTGACCTTAATTGCCTACCGTCTGTAAGCTGTTAGTGTCTTAACGACCGTTCCACAGGTGCATGTTCATGAATTGTTTATGGTTCATTGAACAAGCATGGGAAACAGTGTTTAAACCCTTTACAATTAAGATCTGTGAAGTTATTTGGATTTTTACGAATTGTCTTTGAAAGACAGGGTCCTGAAAAAGGAAAGTTTCTTTTTTTGCTGAGTTTACTTCGTGATAAATTATTATATCTAAATCTGAAATGTCATAGACTATAAATTGCAAGAACAAATCACTCTGGCGTCAATGTTAACAGCAGTGGTGGCTCCTGAAAAAATTCTCAGGGGGGGCAATTTTTCTGATGATTTAGGTGACCTACACACATTTAAAAAAAAGATATGTCCAGCAACAACATGAAGACAGGGGCAGCATATAAGTCAATACCAGAAGCATTTATTGACTGATCTCAAAAGTGTTGGCTTACAAAAGCAAAATAAGTTATCACAGTAAAAATAATCAAGGGTGTTCTTTCACATTCCTCAACACTGCATAAACAATATGCATTTCCATAAAACACCTCATCTAATTGTGCCACAAAGTTGACAAGTCCAAGAAAAATACCAGGGTTGGTGTAGCCCTCAGTTTCATCTTTGCCTCGCAAAGCTAACTCAAACACTGCGCAAAACTTCACACACTGGATTAGACGGCTGAGGATGTGGCGGTTCTTGCTAACCTCATCGTTGTGGCGGCGGACAGCTAGCCTGTATCCCTCATCCAGTTGAGTGGCAATGTTCACTCTCCCCAAAGCAGACAATCTCAAACAGCTATCCATGTGGGTCTTTGACAGCTCATGTTTCTTAATCTTTTCTGAAAGATGGTGCATGTCCGTTACACCAGTCGCTGTCCAAGCGGTGCTGTCTGCCGTGCCGCCTTCAGGGTGAAAGAGTAAGCAGGGGTAGCAGAAGACTGCATTAGCTACATCGCAGCCTGCTAGCCAGGTTTTTCGTTCGTACCAATTTTTGGAAAATCCTCGGGTGTAGGACTTTCCCCCCTTTAGTAGAAACCTGTTGAATTATTACATTTGGTCTGGGAGGTCCTAATTGTTTCGTTGCCAATTTATCTTGATTTGTTCGCCGACAAAAAGGAACTTCTTTCAAAGAGACAATCGAGTTGCACTGAACGCTAGCCATCTTGACAGTAGTACGTGAATTGATTGACGCTGCTACCCGCTCTTTTCTTAGTTACGTTCATGGTTATGTTACGTATGACGAAAGCGCGTAAGTGCAAGCCCTCCCGGAACCCATAGAGATTGTATTGAAAGCTCTGATATTTGAAAAAAAAAGATTTTACATGAGAGTCTATGAGAGACTTCTGGGGCGATTTTCAACCTGACTGAAATCGCCCCAAAAGGGGCGGGGCCATTTGAAGCACGACTTTAGCCTGATTGGACATTTAGTGGCAGATCAGACGTCTAGATTAGAACACTGATAACTACTGTTGCCGTGATATAATTGATTAGAAAAAAAATCCCTTCCTTTTCCCGTTTGGCAGTGCGTCGCCCATATCGCCCTAATGAACACACCGCCCCTGGTTAACAGAATGTGTAATTTAGCCTATTTAACACAAAAACTATGTTTAAAGTGAGAATTAGGCAGGTCTGATGCTGAAAATAAAGGAAATTATTATCTACTTCGTCCACATTTTATTTTTGCAAAAAAAGTAGTGTGTTGTTCCAGTAGTTAGAAAAAAGTAATTTACTACTGAAAAGACTACCAAGATTTGCTTTTAGTTCAACTACCACCAAGCTACGGCAAAATGTAGTTAAATTACTAGTTGAACTAGATGTAGCTCCTTACACTGTAAAATAGTTACTCTTTGAAAAAGCTTTAGTGAACTGTGTCTGTTCCAAGAACACTACAAAACCTGAGTGTTCGACACCTTGGAGTAACCTTCTGAGGGGAAGCGTCCACTTCTATTCAGATGCTAATTATCGTTTTTGGATGCTGCCTTATAATAATAATAATATAATATGCCATTTCGCAGACGCTTTTATCCAAAGCGACTTACAGCCTTCCTTTTGAGTGTATGAATACATAATTACACAGCTGTTTTAGAGGCCTGGACACATTTGTACAAACCGTGCGGCACTACATACACTGCATCGCACTATATAATTTGAGTATCAATTAGTTCTAAATTAGAATTAGAGTTTGAGCCCATGGTTTAGACACATGGCTGGTTTTGGGGACCGTAAGTCTATTCCTGTACTTAAAAGCACTTTCAACACTTTCAATAGAGATTCTTCATTGGGCATGCTTTTTAGGAGTAGGCTTAATCTGTGTCAGGGAAATTGGCCTTAAAATGCACTCTAGGCATTTCAATTTGAGAGATACACTATTTGTGCTGGAATTAGGAGAGAGCCCTGTTTTAAATATAGGGTTGTCAAAACAACATCACATAAAGCAAGGCCGACCAAACTGGGGCCCCGGGCGTTTGATTTGGCCCGCCAAGTAAAATAATAAAATAAAATGTAGGAACTCAGTCGCGGTCTCAACTTACTGTTAAAAGTTTGAAAATTACAATAAACAAGATGTCTTGCCTGTGTGGTTGCTGTGCCCCCCAACCAAATCTCACTTAGGGGCCCCAAAAGGCTAGAGGCGCTTCTGCCTGATGAGCTTCCCTGATGTTTTCCTGAACTTTCCAATACCTTTCTAATGCATTTCAGATACTTACTGCTGCAAATACAAATTGCTACACCTTTCCAATAATCAAGTCATTTAGGCTGTCATTGTAAATAAGAATTTGTTCTTAACTGACTTGCCTAGTTAAATAAAGGTTAAATAAAATAAAATAAAATAATATTGAAAAATATTCAAGTTATTATCCTTATGAATTATAATGGTTATAATGGTTTTATGCATCGTTAATAATGTTAATCAGAATGTGTTATAGGTATCAAGTTATATGGCTACAATTTGATTAATGTTTGAAGTGTGATTTTATGATTGATTACTAAAAAGCTATTGTTTAAAGACCTAAAAAGCTAAATACATCATATCTATTTATTCAGCCCCGGGCCCACCACTCAGATTATATTTTGGCCCACCAAGCCCAAAAGTTTAAGCACCCCTTACATAAAGCAATGCAGCTGACACTAGGTGTGGAGTAGGAAAAACTTTGGTACGATGACAGTAGGCCAAACATTTCCATTCCAGCTTTTGTTTTTTAAACAGCCACAAACAGTCAGTTAATGCAAGGTGCATGAGGGACCAAATGAATAAAGGTAGAAGGCCTATCCCAAGTTTGATTAGGTATTCCAAATGAAGTCATTACATTTATGCCATAACAGCAATTGTTCATGGTATTCATAGAATGTGAAAGGAAGAGAGAGGGTCTCACTCAACAAATGCAAAGGAGGAAAACAAGTTTCCATAGTCATGAATGCTCATATACCCTCCCTTGTATTTCCACACTACTCTGCTTGCGTCGTCAGTTGTCAAGGGGGGTTGTTGCCAAGGATGGCTCGCCAGTGAATGAAATGAGGGGTCGCGGTGGATAGAGCTTCCCTAGCAACCACTTCCCCTGCTGGCCAAATCATCATGTGACACGACTCATGCGCCGAATGCTTTGGTGACTCAGAGATGTCTTCCTCTGAGTGAGCTCTGTGAACTGAGGGTGGGGTGTGAGCATGCAACTTCAGAAGCATTTTTCAAGTCCTGAGAAAGCACAAAGGACACCTTGTTCTCTGTTGGAAGCCTGATTAGATCACACCGCAATGGCCAAGTCAAGTTGATCAGAATATCCCCTAGATATCTCAGTTTGTGGTTCATAGGCCTACTGACCTGTCATGCTATAGACATTTGAGTTTGTGGCAAAATAACAATGTATATTTCTTTGTAGTTTGGAGATGAAATAAATTCAGCATATGTGATCATTGCACTTGTGTCTTAAACAACTACCCACAATCACAATCATTTCCCCACAATCATATAACATTTAGCCCACTGTTACTTGAATCTTCTTTCTTTCAAACATTTTATTTTACATTTTCAATACATCACAAATACTCATCTTTTCATAATCTTCATTCAGTAACAGCTCAATGTAGATGTTGCCTGAGTGAAGACAGATCCCCAGCTCCTAACAAAACATCTCTGCCTTCTCCAAATGGAAAACTGACCTTAGAACAGTCTACTCTGTATAGAGGCAATTTCCCACTCTCCACTTGGCTCACCCATATCTACCGCATGCGCAGTTTGCTGTCGCAGTGGAAGCCACTATGCCTGCAACCAACATATTAACGTTGTCAAGAGAATATCTGCGGTTCTAACAAATATAAGGGTCGTGTTGAACCTGGAAATGGATATTGTCTGCTTGCATGGATTACTGCAGTTGTGTCGAGGAAACGTTTCAATCAATATTCCTGTAAAACCAAGCCGCACCACGTGGTTTGGGTTTGTCCTATCGGAGCAAAGCTTTGATACCCGAAAGTATGTCCTTTGTTCTGGATTTCGCAAAGTTATGGACAATACTGTCTAATTAACTTTAATACAGCAACATGTGGACAAAGGATATCATTTGTTACGGCAAGATGACATTTTCCGGATACATCAATATCTTTTTCCCTGGAGCAGTGTGTAGCCTACAACTTTTGCCGTACATTGCGCCATTAACGTATTTATCACATGACTTCCCTTCCCCCCACTTCAATGAATGAGGAAGAAGTCGGACATGTTTGAGGGAAATGTGTTTGAAAAAAAAAACGATCGTGGTGGAGGACAAGGAGAATTTTGAAGGAAAGTTTTACTCTGCATAATGGATTTATAAATCGAGATTTTTAGTAGTTCATTTTTATGTAACCCTGGGAATCAATTAGCAACATGTTTTTTTTCCCATATTTACTCAAGATTAAGATCACATTAATTCATGGTTTAATTCAAGGTTCATTGTATTTAGAGGCTTTTAAATGTATAACTTTAGTCCGTATATATTGAAAATCGTGAGTATTTAGTTGAGTGACATTGGAGAGAACGTGTAACCTTGGTGTGGGGGATGGGTCTTTTAGCATTAGGGAACCATTTTGTACAGCTCTTAACTACTTGTACGAGTTTTTTTTTTGTCGAATGTTGGCATTTTGCTGATAATTCATTCTAGTTTGTTGCACGTGGACTTGGTAGAATGAGTATCTTGTAGGTATATGATAGGAACTGTTTGGGGATTTAGTTAATTGTCTGAATGTAGATAACTAACTAATTTGGATTTTCTCTGGGCAGCTCATGTTGAAGATTGTAAAGCTAATAAATTAAGTTTTAGTTGAAGTGTTCAAATCGCGGCCTACATGGGTGTTATTGAAGTTGAGCAACATGACTCTAAAATTGTTCAAACCGATGCAACCTTTGTGCTTGAAGTGTCTCTTATAGTAATTCTTATAAAAGTGATTGTAATCCGAAATTCTTATCTGCTTTGATAACCATTTCAGCAAGAGTTGAGAAATGCTGTGTCATTCAATGGAGGGCAATTTCCTTTGCCACTTTGGCTTAGGGTTGAAGTTTGCCTTATCCTCCATAAGACATTTAAAACAGCTTCAGTGCGAGTTATCATCAAATGTTGCGCTATTAGTAGTATGGTAGGCATTGGTTGAGTTCTGAAATATTAGGCCTAGGATAATGATAGCCTTTTTCAGTTGTCTGTAAATTAAGTCATCCTGGTTAAACAGCGCGTGGATCTTACTTGGTATAAGAGTGGCTTACAACTATGCGTTATGATCGCCTTTTTGTTTCAACGCAGGGAGTGGTATTTATTGTACATTTTGTGACACCATCTTATAAGCAAATAATTTGTATGCAGACAGTAAAGCTCGTGCGCACTCATTGCACTTCAAGATGGCGCTCCAACACTTGGGAAGGACCAAAATGCGGCTACTCGGAGAGAAACATGTGTGTTGAGCGTTCCGCCTACGTTTGGCATCTGATAGATACGCGTGACCGGACTCGCTAACCAATGGCGTGCTTTCTGTTTACTCTGGAAGTTCGCGCTAGAGTTTCAGCGACCAATCATTATCGTTGCTGTGCCCACGTTGACGTAATGTAATTTGATGAGTGAAAGGGCGGGTTTTGGTATGTCGCATTTCGTAAAAGCGTAGCTACGTTAAACAATCTGTAAAAAATATATACTTTTTGAGTGATGGGAGGGGTAGCCAGTAATAACGAGAATTTTGTTTGATTGACAATAACAATTTGCGAATAGGCTGGATGAGAAGGTTAATATAAAAACGTATTTGGGGGGGGTGCTTACTCTGGCGGACATGTTCAACTGCGAATAGAAAATACGGGGCGTGGTCTTCTTAAATTACCGTATCCAATAGAATGAATGGTTGGTCTATAAAGTATCGGGCGTAGACGTGAGTTGCCATTTCGCTGAAGCAGTGATCAGTCTAATGCTTTGGGGGCTGGTGGAAAGGACGGGCAAAGCAGGAACTTGAATATTGGTATTTAAACAGAATCCGGATCCATCCTGATGGAGACGGCCATAAACCCGCCCCATGACAGGTACCGATCGGAACAATTGACTTTAAGTTTGCGATCTGAGAGGATATTGTTGCATTAAGATTAGGATTAACTCATAAACTGATGTTTTCTGATTACCGACATGTACACTGGGTGTACATCCATGACTGCTCAGCCGGCATAGAGCGTTTATATTGATTTTTGCAATGAAAAATAATATACTGGACATTTGTCAGGATATGACCACTCTTCGTCAAACTGCGAAATAAGACAATTATTTGGGACGACTGTCGTTTAAATTTTACTGCACCGACGCCATCTTCCCAGCGTCTCCGCTAGCTAGTCCTTGCTGTAGTATTGCATAGCCCAGACTGGCTTGGTAAGAAACGAACTAGTTGTTGATATCGCTCAACTAGATTTACACTAGCATAACTATCAGCCGTTCTGTTTATTTGTATCTTCCTGTTGGTTAACTAACTGTTAGTGGCTGGGTGAATGTTGGTTAGCTAAATTCTTTAACATTGTGACTGTATATTATTACTGGCTACACGCTTGCAGTGTCAGCTAGATGCGGCTACTAGCTACGCTAGTAGCATACGGCCATTGCTTGCCAGGGAGTCTGCTTTAGGTACCTAGCTCGTTAGGGAGTCTGCTTTAGGTACCTAGCTCGCTAGCTACCATGGGGATAGGCTTGCTGTGTCAGTTAGCTGGGTACGGCTACTAGCTAGCAGACGGCCATTAATTGTGAGGAAGTCTGCTTTAGGTAGCTAGTTAACAAGTAACTAGTTTCCGCTAATTCAAGGTGACAAATTCGAATGAGTAAAAGCTAACTAGCTGCAGCGTTTTGCTAATCACATAACACAGTACTGGCTAACGTTAGCAAGCTAATGTAGCTAGCTACTGACTCATCAATGTGTTTGAGTAGATCTAGCTAGTGGTGGCTTGGTAGACAAGGTAAGCTGGTTAGATAGCTAACGTTACCGGTTGGAGCTATTTGGAGAGCTCTCTTATATTTGGATGGGGAGGGATAGCTAGTTAAGTTAGCAAGCTGGCTAGTCCATTTGTTTTGTGGAAATGTTTGGTAAACGTTACATTTCATGGCTGCATGTCGGTTACGTATAGTGCTGATAATTTAGTCATCCTATAATTTCAGCCTAACGCCAGGTCCATGCAATGGTATTTTTAACAGCGTGTGCAAGTCACGTGTCTAATTGGACGGAAATAGTTTCCCATCAGTTGCTTGCAATGGCCTCACAGTCCACTTACCTTTCCACTCACCAAACCTGCAATTTATATGTATTTTGTGTACTTTTTTGTGACCATTCAAATAAAATGTGAGTTAGATGTTGACTAACATGTTACAACAGTACTGGACATCGTTTGTAATCTGACAGTGATATATAACTGCTCACGTAATAGTGAACTAGTCCAGTGCAAAGTTCTCAATAGTAGTAAAGTCTTCCCTTTCACCACGTTTTATTTTTAAAGGAAATGTAGCACATGTACAATTTAACTTATATTGATAAGGTTTTTGTTGCTGACAAGTGTCAGTGACGTAAGTGTTTTGAAACTTTTTCAACTTTTATAATAAAGTACATCAAATGTCAAATGTGTTTTCCAACTTGTATCATTGAATAACAGCTGATATTAAACTGTATAAGGGAGAGGTTATCTGTGACTTGGATTGTCCTCTTGGTCAGTATAGGCTACACCAAGTTTTCCTGTCATCAAGAAACGGTCTTCATTTTGTAGAATTGGTAAAGGAACAATCACGACAGCATGACTTCCACATTGGTTAAGTAATAGGCTCTGTGTGCAGCAGTAGTGTTCATTTGTTTGGGTTCCTGTCGAGGTAAGCTACAGGTGAATATTCAATTCTGCTCAAGTAGTTTCCTCCTGTGTTCACTTATGAGGAAGATGCAGCCCAACTGATCTAGTCCCAAATGAAGGGACATAGCGAGACCCTACACTATGGAATGGTTGGCTATCTTGATATTCAGTTGAGCATAAAATGGATTCAGCACAATCAAATTTGATTTATCATATGCGCTGAATGCTACTGGTGTACACTTTACAGTGAAATGCTTGCTTGCAAACCTTTCCCAACGATGCAGAGTTTGTGTATAAAATAACTAACACAGTATTAATTAAACTACACAAGAATGGCTCTATATACAGGGAGTACCAGTACCAGATCAACGTGCAGAGGTACTTGAGGTAGCTATGTAAATGAAAGCAGTGTAAAGTGACTGCATCTGGATAGAGATTAGAGAATCGGTTCAGCCAAACCCAAATTGATTGGTTATTCTGTATAATTGGAGTAGTGGGGATTGACAGAACTTTTCCATGTTTCTTAGCTTGTCCCTATAGAGAACGTAGTTTATTCTAGGTAACATTAATAATGAACGCACCAAGAGTCTGTAAGTGGCTTCTAATTGCCAACAAATACTTGGTCAACTATGTACACATAGTTAATGCTGATAACACAAGGCATTGATACAAAGCAAAACATTTTGGCACTGTTTTACTAGTGTATATAAACTTTTCCCTTAATTCAGAGGTATGGTGTATGTAAATAATTCTGCTAATTTGTCAATAGGGCACTTGAACAGGGTTAAGGTCACTTGTGAGCAGAGTGTAGATATCACTGCACTCTTGAACCCTTCAATTTAAGATTTATTTTAACACATGCACACATTGTATATTAATCATAATGCTAAATGCACAAACCACAAGTGACTTGGACTTCTACGTTGTCTCTATTGTAGGTAGTGTTGGTGGGGGGGTAGGGCCTAGTTACCATGGTTATACCAGCCTACCATCCAATGGAACAGACTTGTTAGCTTCGTTGCCAGGGAGACAGGAGAAATGGGCCGTTAAATGCATGCAAATGTTGTCTTTCCCATTTTTCTATAGTATTGCTCCCCTCGAAGCCTCTGGATGTATAATGGCAGGACTATGGGATCATATCACCAGTACAATGGTCAACGCATTCATTTGAATTCACTGTTTCAATTTACAGGCTGCTTGTATGTTACTTTATGTTTGGTATGAGTAGTTACTGTGCATGTCCAGCCAGGCTCTTATCACAGTTTCAACAGACAACACTGTTTCTGTTGAGACTACTTCAGCCCACAGATATGATCAGCCAGGGGCACTAAACCACTGCCAGCACAAAGGATTCATCAGTCATTGGGTTTATGGTGGAACAATGCAAAACTAAATCTGCCTCGACATCCTTGTCATGGTGTATTGAGTAAGCTTTTAGGCAACTCGTAAAGTGAACCTCACAAATGCCTGCCAGAGGCCAGCTGTCCAAGAACTCCCGAAACCACACCCAGATTCCAGTGTAAGTTTGCTGTATGTATCATATTTTCTACAGCCTCTGATGGTACCGGTAGTGAGGCTAATCCTGTAGTTTCTGGCAATGCTGATGAGGCAGTTGTGACTCGTAGCTCAATTGAAACCCAATCATGGTGAGAGGGCGCGTGACTCACTTTTGCTAACCTGTCCTCATGTAAGACGTCTAGAGTGGGCTAGCTAAGTAGAAGGCTTGTTCTACAAAGACTGCTGTGTCACATCCAATACTTTCTCCACCTCCCCATTCTTCTCTATGCCCCACTGCTCCATGCTTATTCCCTCCTCCCTTTCCGTCAACAGCTCCCTGGGCGGGGTCGACGTAGGCCTGCAGGGTGTCATGGCGATGGAGCAGGGCCCCCCGGGCCCCGGCAAGCGCATCCGGAAACCGTCACTGCTGTTTGAGGGATTCGAGGGCCCGCCGTTGCTCCCCCACGGGCAAGCTCCCCCCTCTGGGTCGCCACGGCCCCTAGTGCCCGACACGAACCGTCAGGGCCGTGCCACCAACCAGCTGCAGTTCCTCCAGAAAGCCATGATTAAGTCCCTGTGGAGGCACCACTTCGCATGGCCTTTCCATGAGCCTGTGGACGCCTCCAAGCTCAGCCTGCCTGTGAGTGTCTCTGCAAGCCACTGTTCCAGAGAGCCCAGTCACATTGTACTTTAGCCAAAAAAAGACAGACAACTGTGAATATTTATAGATATTCAAATAGTGTTATCATCCTGTTTGCATATTAGGATGTCACCGTTTTCATAACTAACTGTAGAACTAAGGTTTTTAGAATATTCTTATTTTAGGTTGGGAAGTTTTATAAAAGCTTTTCTCAAGCTTGCAGACAATACAGTGCTGAATAGGTCTGTAGAGCGCAGTGTATTTATTATTAGTACAGCAGCATTAAGTAAACTGGCTCCTCTCTGCCTCAGGACTATCACAAGATCATCAAACAGCCCATGGACATGGGGACCATCAAGCGGCGCCTGGAGAACAACTACTACCGCAGCGCCAGCGAGTGCATGCAGGATTTCAACACCATGTTCACCAACTGCTACATCTATAATAAGGTGTGTGTGAGAGAGACATGCTGTAACCACAACATTTTCACAGTCATAAATGAGCCTTTGACCAACTATGGTTACTGGCAGGACACTAGAGGGAGTCGACTCCATTTGAGTTCAAAAGCTCTACATCATATTATCTATTTATATTTTACATCCCTGGAAGCTGTCAGAGATATGTCACTAATAAACATTCTTATAAACAGTCTAAAATGTCTGTAGATATAATCTATCTGATAGAAATTAGGCAGATCTCACATCCTATTTTGAGAAGTTCTATGCCCTACATGTATTCTCCAGCCGAGTAAAACTTTTCCATTGTGATTGTCTCCCAGCCAACAGATGATATTGTTCTGATGGCCCAGTCCCTGGAGAAGGCTTTCCTTCAGAAGGTTGCCCAGATGCCCCAGGAGGAAATAGAACTTCCCCCTCCTCCCCCGCGGGGCAAACCGGGCAAGCCAGGCAAAGGACGCAGGGCCACAGGTGAGCATGAGTTTTTTTTGTGATTCTGTTTGTGTAAGGTTAATGGATGTTTTTGAGTGTGATTATTTGCCGGGGGGTAATTTTTGTGTGATTATTTTGGGGAAATGTGTTCTGTTTGATATTGACTCTTTCTGTCAGATAATGTGAATATGAATAATATATACGTATATATAATATGCCATTTAGCAGAGGGTTTTATCCAAAGTGACTTAGTGATGCATACACTTTTCTTATGGGTGGCCCCAGTGGGAATCGAACCCACAATCCTTGGCGTTGCAAACGCCATGCTCTACCAACTGAGCCACACAGGACCACATGAATACATGTCATCTCCCACGCGTAACACTTTTTTTTTCTCCATTTGCCTCAGTACCAGGAGGAGTGACGACTGCTCACCAGGTCCCGGCAGTGTCCCAGTCCGCCTACTCTCCCCCCACGCCGGACACCCCGGAGTCGCTGCTCTCCACCCCCCCACAGACGCTCCAGGCCAAGAGCCTACCTCCCACCCTCCACAGTAATCCTGCTATGCTAGGCTTACCCCCAACACAGCCCACAGCCAAGGTAATGGCAGCAGGCGAGACACAAATACTGTCAACTACTGCCTGTGCAGTGTTCACCTACCCCTAAACTACGCTATTGTTATACAACTTACTCTACCTTATGGCCTTGCAGCTGATAAATTAAAGAACCTACTGATCAAAGCGTTGGCAGCAGTTGGTGACATCATCTGACAGCGTCGTTTACTATTTTATTTCTTGACCCATTATCTGAAATGGCAGGTGTTCAGCCAATGACAAGTACCTGTCTCTGTCTCCAACAGAAAAAGGGAGTGAAGCGGAAAGCGGACACCACCACCCCCACCACCATGGCCATGCCCATCACCATGGGCGTTGGCGGGATTGGCATGGGCATGGTCGGCGGACCCGACTCCCCGTTGACACTCACCTCGCTGGGGGTAGGCCAAGGCCTGGGGCTCGGCATGGGGATAGGTATGGGTATTGGTATGGGCCGTGGCAGAGGCATGGTGGGCGCCAAAGCAGCTGCAGGGAGGCGGGGAGTCAGCGGGCGCCCTATCAAGCCCCCGAAGAAGGACCTGCCGGACTCTGTGCAGCTCCAGCCGGTGCGACGCGGCAAACTGGGCCAGCAGCTCCGGTACTGCAATGGGATTCTCAAAGAGCTGCTGTCCAAGAAACACGCGGCTTACGCCTGGCCCTTTTACAAACCAGTGGACGCCTCCATGCTGGGCCTACACGACTACCACGACATCATCAAGCAGCCCATGGACCTCAGCACCATCAAGGTACATGCCGCACCACACAGCCTGTTTGTAATCCTTGAGACAATGGACCCTAGGTAGAGCTGTAGATCACAGCGTCATCAAGCACCATAAAGGTAGACTGTCAATAATTATGTGACGTTAACTTCCTCCACTCTTCCTCTGCAGAGGAAAATGGACAGTCGAGAGTACAGGGACGCCCAGCAGTTTGCCGGTGACGTGAGGATAATGTACTCTAACTGCTACAAGTACAACCCCCCAGACCATGACGTGGTAGCCATGGCACGCAAACTACAGGTACGAGTCGACACATTTTACACATCGAGATATGTCGTTTCCTGGTTGAGTTTTTATGCCTTTGAACAGTAGTATCATACAGCTGAATGGACATGAGTGCACTGGTCTGATATCGTCCTCTCTCTCCAGGACGTCTTTGAGTTCTGTTTTGCCAAGATGCCTGACGAGCCTGCGGCCCCTCCTGCTTCCATGGGTGGACACTCCTCATCTTCTTCATCTTCCTCCTCATCCTCGTCGGAGAGCGACCCCAGCAGCGAGAGTGAGAGCGATAGCAGCCCCAGCTCGGACAGCGAGGAGGAGCGAGCACACCGCCTGGCCGAGCTGCAGGAACAGGTGTGTACACAGGTAGACTGACCCAACCCTGCGTCCACCGCAACACGACACACACTTAGCACCAGACACTCACACACACACACACACACACACATCAACATTCACACTGCATCCTCACCACAATACATTACATTTTAGTCATTTAGCAGACACTCTTATCCAGAGCGACTTACAGTTCATTCATCTTAAGCTAGCTAGGTGAGACAAAAGTATTTCTGTATGCCTGAGCTTGAAGTGGTTGCCACAACAGTAACTGACCATGTCCTCTCCACGGTCCCGTCAGCTGAAAGCAGTTCATGAGCAGCTGGCAGCACTCTCCCAGGGCCCCATCGTCAAGCCTAAGAGGAAGAAAGATAAGAAGGACAAGAAGAAGAAGAAGAAGCCAGAGAAGCATCGGGGAAGCCGGGTGCCAGTCGAAGAGGATATACCCATCCGGCCGCCCAAAATGCCCAAGGTCACCAAGACGTCAAAGACGCCGAAGACACCCAAGACCAAGAGCAGCAAAGGGGGCTCCACACAGGGCAAGAGGGGTACTGGCAAGAAGAGCAACAAGAGCAAGTGAGTGCTCTCTACTGACAATCGATTTCAACATCTCTCTGCCATGATATGATTTATTGTCTCCATGCTATCAAAATTCCCCAAAAGTATTCCTGACAAAAACAAAATGTGCACCATCATGATTTAATCATTAAATCACACTTTCACCCTCAGGTCCTCCAAGAAGTCGCAGGCAGTGATGCTCAACATGCACCAGATGAGCGCTGCTGCCATGCTCCCCCACTACGACTCCGAGGAGGAGGACGAGGTGTCGCCCATGAGCTACGACGAGAAGCGCCAGCTCAGCCTGGACATCAACAAGCTGCCCGGGGAGAAGCTGGGTCGTGTGGTTCACATCATCCAGGCGCGCGAGCCATCGCTGCGTGACACCGACCCAGAGGAGATCGAGATAGACTTTGAGACACTCAAGCCGTCCACGCTGCGCGAGCTGGAACGATACGTCATGACCTGCCTCCGCAAGAAGCCTCGCAAACCCTATGGTTAGAGAGCTTTCCTGTGTAGCGCCAGATCTTCTTTCAGATAGTCTCCCTGTTAAGTGTCCTGGATGGGCACTACCATAGGGCTTTTTCTGTCACCATTTCGGTCAAATGTCATACAAATTTCCCCTGTTCCCAATGATTTCACTGGGTAGCATTATAGTGACTTAGTCTCGGTTTATTTGGATCAGTTGGTGAATGCAGACATTGAATCATCTAACCCCCTGGTCTCCTCTCTGTTAGTAGGGAAGAAAGGTGGAGCAGGAAAGTCCCGGGAGGAGCTGGCCCTGGAGAAGCAGTTGGAGTTGGAGCAGAGGTTGCTGGATGTCAGCGGGCAGCTCAACTCTGGCAAGAAGCCTCAGAAAACCAAAGGTGAGTCAGAATACATCTGGATCACTGCCCACAGAGTAGACACGGCAGATATGACAACTAATTTCAGAGCATGCACAGAGATGTGGAACTACAAGCCAAAATGTGTTTAAAGATTACTGGCTCAATTCCTTTTCTCTAACAAATGGCCTTGTCCACCTACATAGCACGTCATAAAAAAAGTTATGAACGAGATCAGCTCAGGTCTTTGGAAAATGTGTGGGTTGACTTCTCAACCTTATATTCCAAGTATTTGACCTTCTGTGTATCTCTCAGCAGAGAAGCCCAGTGCAGTGGAGCCCCATGCCGTAGCGTCTCGCCTCAGCGCCAGCAGCTCCAGCTCAGACTCTTCCTCCTCGTCCTCCTCGTCCTCCTCTGACACCAGTGACTCGGACTGAAAGCTCCGGAGGGACGGGCCTGGGCCCGCGAACCCCAGATAGGACAGTGCAGAAATGCCAACAGAGCCGCAGGCGGATCAGACTATAGTCAGAACTGACCCGGAATTAAGAGAAAGCTAAAGCTTTCCCCTATGTTCTGAGAAGCCAGACCCAACAGAAAGAGTGGATGGAGAAAGACTGAGTTGTTTCATTGCTCTAGAAACCTAGAGGGTTGACAGAGAGATTATGCATCGTCTCATAGAAAAAAGAGCTGATCGCAAGATCTCTACAGGCTCTAGAAAGATGGCAGGATCTCTACAGGCTCTAGAAAGATGGCAGGATCTCTACAGGCTCTAGAAAGATGGCAGGATCTCTACAGGCTCTAGAAAGCAAGAAGGGTGGATGGGTCCAGAACTCTGGGATCATCTTGTACTATGTCTTTCTCTCCACACTGTATATAATATGTACAAATATATAAATATCTATTTTTCTTTTATAAAGAAGAATTTTAAGGAATCCCCAAATGTGGGGAGAAAGTAAAGATGTGGACAGGCTGGCTTTAGTTTTTCTGTATAGAGGGCAACGTGTGTGTGTGTGTGTGTTGGTGGTGTGTGTGACTGAGTGAATGTGTGGGGCACGGCCTCGTACAGTAAACACAGCCCTGCTTAGTTTCTCATCTTGTGGATGCCGGCGTTTTAAATCATTCTGCATCGTAAAGCACCTTGGCTCAGTATAAATGTAGAAAATGCACACATGAAGAAACTGAGGCGCATCAAGACTGCAACATACGCATGTACTTTACATCTTGAGAGGGTTGTCCGTGGTTACACATTTAATGAGCCGTTAAGGTTTAAGCGAACTCACTTTTTCCTATGTTTCACTCTGTAAATGACCTATTTCGATCTTCTTGTGACCAATCTGCAAATAAATTGTGAGGACATGTCTCCACTCACCATTACCCACACGCAAACAGATTCTTCCCTTGTTTTGTTCAGTCAATTAGATATGTCTAGTGACGTCTACAGACTACTGAAATGGTCACATCTCTCTTGCAAGACATTTTTAACTTGCAAGGGTAGTGCACAATAGAACTAGATTATGAGACTTCACCTTTTAATTTCACTTTGTCTGGGGGAAAAATACTTTTTATAGGTCGTATCTTAGTAAGGTTCAGTGGGGCGCTTACATGCCTTCCTTGTCCCCTGGATGTGATTCCCATACCGTTGCCATACCAATGCTTTACGGCACAGAACCACACTATTTATTTTAACAAATTGGCCTTTTAACTTTTTGGCAGCTGAATGTTTTATTCAACTGAGCTAAATCTGGTTTCGGAAGATGATTGTAGTGACCATTTCCTTGCTCACAGTGCGTTTGGCAGAAGTGGTATATGTACTTCATGAGATTCGGAGGGAATAAACAGATTTTTGTCATTTAGTTAATAAGAATCAAGCTTTTTTATAATAGTTATGAGAATTTAGATTTTGTACATGTGTGATCAGTTATTTATTTCCTGGGGATTTGAGTGGACACATTCCAAATCTTTATTGCATTTACTTGAAGGCAATGGAGAAAGTTGGATATTGGTAATAATGGCAAAGAAAAACTACTCAAGCAAAAATGTGTACAGCTCTAAGGAAAAAAGGCAAGACTGAAAAAAAAAAGTGTGGAGTGTTGTAGCCACTGTTTCTACCACTGAGGTTTCTTCTTTTGCGTTTCTTCTCTTATGTTCTTTTTCCCCGACAATTGAGTGGTTGTTTCTTGTGTTCTGTTTCTTTTCTAAGAAAAAATACTTTGAACTGTCCAACTACAAATAAAGAGAGAAAGAGCTCTTTTACACTGACTTTGTGTCTGTTTTGATCAAGAAAGTGGGTCCATGGAATGATACAATAGGGGGGATGATGAGCTTTCACTCCTATCAGTGACAATTGTTTTCAACAGTGAAGTTCTTGCCATGAGGACATGGATCACTAGATGGCAGCAGTCAGTGCAAAAACAAATGTGTGCCAGCCTATTCTCATATCTGTCTGAGAGCAACAGACACACATCAACTACATGACCAAGAGTATGTGGACACTTTCTTGTCAAACGTCTCATTCCAAAATGATGGGCATTAATATGGAGTTGGTCTCCCCTTTGCTGCTATAACAGCCTCCACTTTCTGGGAAGAGTTTAAACCACTCCAGCCACTTGGCATTGCGAATGGTGATCTTAGGCTTGTGTGCGGCAGTGGCGAGGAGCTATAGGAGGATGGGCTCATTGTAATGGCTGGAATGGAATAGCTCCTCCCACCAGAAATTTGACAAACTGACTTGTTGGAAAGGTGGCATCCTATGACGGTGCCACGTTGAAAGTCACAGCTCTTCAGTAAGGCCATTCTACTACCAATGTTTGTCTGTGGAGATTGCATGGCTGTCTGCTTGATTTTATACACCTGTCAGCAATGGGTATGGCTGAAATAGCCAAATCCACTAATTTGAAGGGGTGTCCACATACTTTTGTGTATATATTGTGTATTTGCCAAGGTTGAACAGTGCACACAGAGAGGTCCTCAATGTATTCACAATCCTCCAGCTCCTGTACTATGATGTATCCATCCAAAAGACAGAGCAAACAACACCTCAGCAGAACGCTCTAATGTCATGCACACTTAGGCATGACATTAGAGCGTGTAGGTGGGCATGCTTGCGTCCGTAATGGGTCCGCGGTCAAACGACCACCCCTCATCACTGTCAAACGCTCCCTAAAACACTTTAGCGAGCAGGCCTTTCTAATTGACCTGGCCCGGGTATCCTGGATGGATATTGACCTCATTCCGTCAGTAGAGGATGCCTGGTTGTTCTTTAAAAGTGCTTTCCTCTCAATCTTAAATAAGCATGCCCCGTTCAAAAAATTCAGAACTAAGAACAGATATAGCCCCTGGTTCTCCTCAGACTTGACTGCCCTTGACCAGCACAAAAACATCCCGTGGCATACTGCATTAGCATCGAACAGCCCCTGCGATATGCAACTTTTCAGGGAAGTCAGGAACCAATATACACAATCAGTTAGGAAAGCAAAGGCTAGCTTTTTCAAACAGAAATGTGCATCCTGTAGCACTAACTCCAAAAAGTTTTGGGACACTTTAAAGTCCATGGAGAATAAGAGCACCTCCTCCCAACTGCCCACTGCACTGAGGCTAGGAAACACTGTCACCACCGATAAATCTACAATAATCGAGAATTTCAACAAGCATTTTGCTACGGCTGGCCATGCTTTCCACCTGGCTACCGCTACCCCGGCCACCAGCTCTGCACCCTCCGCTGCAACTTGCCCATGCCCCCCCCGCTTCTCCTTCACACAAATTCAGACAGCTGATGTTCTGAAAGAGCTGAAAAATCTGGACCCCTACAAATCAGCTGGGCTAGACAATCCGGACCCTTTATTTCTAAAATTAGCCGCCGAAATTGTCGCAACCCCTATTACTAGCCTGTTCAACCTCTCTTTCATAACGTCTGAGATCCCCAGAGATTGGAAAGCTGCCGCGGTCATCCCCCTCTTCAAAGGGGGTGACACTCTAGATCCAAACTGTTACAGACCTATATCCATCCTGCCCTGCCTTTTGAAAGTATTTGAAAGCCAAGTTAACAAACAGATCACCGACCATTTCGAATCCCACCATACCTTCTCCGCTATGCAATCCGGATTCCGAGCTGGTCATGGGTGCACCTCAGCCACGCTCAAGGTCCTAAATGATATTATAACCGCGATCGATAAAAGACAGTACTGCGCAGCCATCTTCATCGACCTGGCAAGGCTTTCGACTCTGTCAACCACCGCATTCTTATTGGCAGACTAAATAGCCTTGGTTTCTCAAATGACTGCCTCGCCTGGTTCACCAACGACTTCTCAGATAGAGTTCAATGTGTCAAATCGGAGGGCCTGTTGTCTGGACCTCTGGCAGTCTCTATGGGGGTGCCACAGGGTTCAATTCTCGGGCCGACTCTATTATCTGTGTATATCAATGATGTCGCTCTTGCTGCTGGTGACGCTCGGATCCACCTCTATGCGGACGACACCATTTTGTATACATCTGGCCCTTCATTGGACACTGTGTTAACAAACCTCCAAACGAGCTTCAACGCCATACAACACTCCTTCCATAGCCTCCAACTGCTCTTAAACACTAGTAAAACTAAATGCATGCTCTTCAACCAAACGCTGCTTGCACCCGCCCACCCGACTAGAATCACTACTCTTGGCGGGTCTGACCTAGAGTATGTGGATAACTACAAATACCTAGGTGTCTGGTTAGACTGTAAACTCTCCTTCCAGACTCACATTAAGCATCTCCAATCAAAAGTTAGATCTAGAATCGGCTTCCTATTTCGCAACAAAGCCTCCTTCACTCATGCTGCCAAACATGCCCTCGTAAAACGGAATATCCTACCGATCCTTGATTTCGGCAATGTCATTTACAAAATAGCCTCCAACACTCTACTCAGAAAATTGGATGTAGTCTACCACAGTGCCATCCGTTTTGTCACCAAAGCCCCATATACTCCTCATCATTGTGACCTGTACGCTCTTGTTGGCAGGCCCTCACTACATATTAGTCGCCAAACCCACTGGCTCCAGGTCATCTATAAATCCCTGCTAGGCAAATCCCTGCCTCATCTTAGCTCACTGGTCACCATAGCAACACCCATCCGTAGTCTGCGGTCCAGCAGGTACAGTGGGGAAAAAAAGTATTTAGTCAGCCACCAATTGTGCATGTTCTCCCACTTAAAAAGATGAGAGAGGCCTGTAATTTTCATCATAGGTACACGTCAACTATGACAGACAAATTGAGAAAAAATAATCCAGAAAATCACATTGTGGATTTTTATGAATTTATTTGCAAATTATGGTGGAAAATAAGTATTTGGTCACCTACAAACAAGCAAGATTTCTGGCTCTCACAGACCTGTAACTTCTTCTTTAAGAGGCTCCTCTGTCCTCCACTCGTTACCTGTATTAATGGCACCTGTTTGAACTTGTTATCAGTATAAAAGACACCTGTCCACAACCTCAAACAGTCACACTCCAAACTCCACTATGGCCAAGACCAAAGAGCTGTCAAAGGACATCAGAAACAAAATTGTAGACCTGCACCAGGCTGGGAAGACTGAATCTGCAATAGGTAAGCAGCTTGGTGTGAAGAAATCAACTGTGGGAGCAATTATTAGGAAATGGAAGACATACAAGACCACTGATAATCTCCCTCGATCTGGGGCTCCACGCAAGATCTCACCCCGTGGGGTCAAAATGATCACAAGAACGGTGAGCAAAAATCCCAGAACCACACGGGGGGACCTAGTGAATGACCTGCAGAGAGCTGGGACCAAAGTAACAAAGCCTACCATCAGTAACACACTACGCCGCCAGGGACTCAAATCCTGCAGTGCCAGACGTGTCCCCCTGCTTAAGCCAGTACATGTCCAGGCCCGTCTGAAGTTTGCTAGAGTGCATTTGGATGATCCAGAAGAGGATTGGGAGAATGTCATATGGTCAGATGAAACCAAAATAGAACTTTTTGGTAAAAACTCAACTCGTTGTGTTTGGAGGACAAAGAATGCTGAGTTGCATCCAAAGAACACCATACCTACTGTGAAGCATGGGGTTGAAAACATCATGCTTTGGGGCTGTTTTTCTGCAAAGGGACCAGGACGACTGATCCGTGTAAAGGAAAGAATGAATGGGGCCATGTATCGTGAGATTTTGAGTGAAAACCTCCTTCCATCAGCAAGGGCACTGAAGATGAAACGTGGCTGGGTCTTTCAGCATGACAATGATCCCAAACACACCGCCCGGGAAACGAAGGAGTGGCTTCGTAAGAAGCATTTCAAGGTCCTGGAGTGGCCTAGCCAGTCTCCAGATCTCAACCCCATAGAAAATCTTTGGAGGGAGTTGAAAGTCCATGTTGCTCAGCGACAGCCCCAAAACATCACTGCTCTAGAGGAGATCTGCATGGAGGAATGGGCCAAAATACCAGCAACAGTGTGAGAAAACCTTGTGAAGACTTACAGAAAACGTTTGACCTGTGTCATTGCCAACAAAGGGTATATAACAAAGTATTGAGAAACTTTTGTTATTGACCAAATACTTATTTTCCACCATAATTTGCAAATAAATTCATTAAAAATCCCACAATGTGATTTTCTGGAATTCTTTTTCTCATTTTGTCTGTCATAGTTATTAACGTGTACCTATGATGAAAATTACAGGCCTCTCTCATCTTTTTAAGTGGGAGAACTTGCACAATTGGTGGCTGACTAAATACTTTTTTTCCCCCACTGTATATCTCACTGGTCATCCCCAAAGCCAACACCTCCTTTGGCCGCCATTCCTTCCAGTTCTCTGCTGCCAATGACTGGAACGAACTGCAAAAATCTCTGAAGCTGGAGACTCTTATCTCCCTCACTAACTTTAAGCATCAGTTGTCAGAGCAGCTTACCGATCACTGCACCTGTACACAGCCATTCTGAAATTAGCCCACCCAACTACCTCATCCCCATATTGTTATTTATTTTGCTAATTTGCACCCCAGTATCTCTATTTGCACATCATCTTTGGCACATCTATCATTCCAGTGTTAATACGAAATTGTAACTATTTTGCACTATGGCCTATGTATTGCCTTACCTCCATAATTTACTACATTCGCACACACTGTATATATATTTTCTGTTGTATTTTTGACTTTATGTTTTGTTTACCCCATATGTAACTTTGTGTTGTTGTTTTTATCGCACTGCTTTGCTTTATCTTGGCCAGGTCGCAGTTGTAAATGAGAACTTGTTCTCAACTGGCTTACCTGGTTAAATAAAGGTAAAAAAATAAATAAAATGATAGAGCGTTTAGCTGAGATTGTGTTTTTTGGCCTGTCTTTTAGATTGGTGCATCATGGTAAAGGAGTTGGAGGATTGGTTAGAGAGAATTTAACATATTATTTTATCATAGTAGCATAAATAAATGGTGTTATTTGGACTTATGGTTCATGAGAATACGTTTTGAAATCTATCCTGACAGACCTTATGGGTCCTTGGGGCAAATTTGTTCAGCATAAAGAAAGACACCTACATATAAAGTTTTAAGTCTTTAGGTCAAACGGGGCGTTGAATATGAGGGTTTAAGTGAGACTGCTTATAACAGTGCCCCCTATAGGCCAATCGGTGCCATTCTTTTTGACCAATTTACTCATGGCCTCTAGTTTCTGTATGCCAAATTAGAAAAAAAGTTACCAATCTATGCTTGAGTTATTTGACCATGTCAAGAAACAAGAAATAAGAAGGATTCAGACAATAACAATAGGTGTTCATGGCTTCGCATCGCTGAGAATCCTTAAAAATCTAAAAATATTCCCAGACCATCTGCAGTACCCCAGCGGATCACGAGCCACAGGTTGAAAAACACTGATACTGTATAGGCCTATTGAAGTTTAATTGCTTTGTCTGAATGTTTGTGCCTATAGCTTTCCATATTAGGTCAAAATAGGATTATTTCTGTATTACCTGCTGCAATTAAAATATAGAGAGCAATAGTAATGCTGTCTTTTTGAAGGCAGTTACTCTGCCATGGCTCATTGGCCAAAGCCTATGGGGAAATTAATGGGGTTAAACCCCCAAAAATACGGTCTGTGGTAAACACAGGTTTAGCAGATTTCGTGCTGTGAGATAATCTTCATCAGCCAACCAAATTTTTGTGTTTTTGAAGCGTTTCTGCAATCAAAACAAGCACATAAAGCACATAAAAGGTAATGTTAACACTGACTGATATTATCTCATACAACAAAACGTATAAGATCTCCTAAGTCTGTGTTCTCCTAACCCCATTAATTCCCCATTAATTTCCCCCTTAGGAATGTCTGAATGAACCCACGTTAGGTTAGAATGAACCAGAGGAAACTCATTCATTTTTTTAGGACTACAAGCTGGCTAGTCACAGAGATATGAGCTCAAACAAAACCTGTCCCGTGGCGCCATCTCCTGGATCAAGAGAGAACGACTCGATCTTCAACAACAACCATCATGGCGGCCACCACACGGCTCATATCAAGGTTGACAGTTGTCACGGGTTAGTGTCTTCTTTCACGCTTCGTCGGCCTTTATATTTAACTTAATACATATGTAAGGTAGGTAAATATAACTGCAGTTCTCTGTAGGGAATTAGTAGAGCAGATATATGTGCTTAGCTAGGCGCAATAACTTGTGTTGTTGTAGCTGACCCTTGGTCTAGTTGTTGGGCTTCAATCATTTTATTTCGTTGCAGTGCAAGATTGTAGTTAACAGTCGTTGTAACGTTAACATTGTTTCGACTAAGCTACATCACTGTTACAGTATATCATCTTCAGACATTCTTGAGAACGTTTGCTTTAAAAAAAAAAAAATCTGTCCTGTGGTATCTCAACAGCAACATAGCCGTCCAAAACAATTTGTTAATGAAACCTTAATGACAATATCCCATTTAAGTCAACTTAACATAAACATACATTTTCTTTAGAGTAGCCTAGGCCATTTTAATTGGTTAAAAAAATTGTTGTCTTCACCTTTGCCTGATGAGACAGCTATGTCACTCTCATTGGATAAAAGGTGAAGACGACAATAATGTTCAATCAATCAAATTTTATTTATAAAGCCCTTTTTACATCAGCAGATGTCACAAAGTGCTATACAGAAACCCAGCCTAAAACCCCAAACAGCAAGCAATGCAAATGTAGGAGCACGGTGGCTAGGAAAAACTCCCTAATGTTGCCTTACAAGAATCTTCACTCAGATGAAATAAAGGCAAGATAGAAATAATACCCTCCCTGCTTATAGGCGACCGCTCATGTGTAGGTGACCAATCATCAGTCCTTTATTATAGACCTTATTTACAGAACATCCAAGTGGTATATAGCCCTCTCTTTACCTGCTGTGAGCTGCAGCAGATTGCCGCCTACATTTTTGCACTACCCATTATCTCCAGGAGGGGGCAGCGGGATTGGCCGAGCCGTATGCCAGCGATTTGCCTCCGAGGGTGCCACGGTAGTGGTCGCTGACATCAGCGAGGAGTCAGCCAATCAGACCCTGGGCAGTCTGAACCATGACCACAAAGGGCAGGACCACATGGCGGCTGCCGTGGATGTTTCATCAAGGGAGAGTGTAGAGAAGCTACTCACAAGCATACAGGTGATTGACTGATTATCCTTAACCACATGCTGGTGTCTCCTACTAGGATAATAAATCAGTCATGTAACGTTTTTGGACCTTGACCTAAAGCACTTCACTCAGTTCTTCAACAACACAATCGAGAAGTTAGAAATTGCCTGAATCAGAAGAGACATTTTGTGTGAGTGAGTCTGAATGCCATAAGTGATTAACTCATAAACAATGTGCTGTGATACCCTCCTGCAGTGTCGGTACTTCCAGCCTCCCACAATATGTGTGAACGCTGCAGGGATCACTCAGGATGAGTTCCTCCTGAAAATGGAGGACAAGGACTTTGACAAGGTTATCCAAGTCAATCTAAAGGTATAACCCTTTGTTCTTATTGTCCTGGCCACAATATATTTAAATGAGTGGAAGAAAAGAAGCAAGGGTTTCTCTCTCTGTTTAGGTTCAGTGATTCGTTTATGTTGTTACACCAAAATCAGAGAGTTAAAATGTTTTTAAAATAAACAGTGCTTCCTAACCTCGTATTCAACAAACTCCTCTATCTTTCCCCCTCTCTCTCTCAGGGCACATTCCTCCTGACTCAGGCTGTTGGCAAGGCTCTGGTTGCCTGTGGAGCACCTAAAGGCTCCATTATTACTGTAGGCAGCATTGTGGGCAAGGCGAGTCCAACGTCTTAGCTATTGGCACTCCAGGCATAGGTTATTAGCTTTCAACAGACTTACATTTATTCCTGCCATTCTTTAACATTCTCTTTATGTTTCTGGCTGTTACCAGGTAGGCAATATTGGACAGGCAAACTACTCTGCTTCCAAAGCAGGTGTGGAGGGCCTGACCAGAACTGCAGCCAAGGAGCTGAGCAGGTAAGGCACACCTGGGTTATGTTCATTAGGGCAAACCGTAGCTAAATGTTTTGCAATAGAAACAAAAATGAGCATTTCATATTATACAAGTTGAGATGGTACCTACCCTTTTTGGGCTGTTTTCTTCTGTGCCGTGCCTACTGAACACGATCCTGCATTTGATTTCAACACCCCAAATGTTACCCATTCACCAATAGAGAGAAGATAAATAGCCTATAAACATTCTGTAGTGAGCAGGGCCCAGTTTCCTGATAGCGATGGAACTTAGGCTTATGAGTGTTTTAATAATCCATCGTTCCTATGGCCAAAGATGTAACATGCGTTTCCCAAAACACCAGTGGGTCGTTGGAGCATGTGTCCATCTGATAGGATCTCTCGGATCAGCTTTCTCTTACCTTAACATTAGAATTAGTCCACAATACTGACGATGGATCAGCTCCTAGAGATATATCATCACCTATATGGCTGCAAATATTGAGGTGGTTTATTGTAATGCTTACCCTATAATAACTTAATCACATCATTGTGCACATGTTGTAACACAACATGAAATTAGACAGTGTAGCCTACAATTAGCAAAATAGAACTCAATTGACTGAAATATATAGGCCCATGTAGCCTTTAAGCCTACTGTATGTTTTTATGCAGTCAGCTAAGTTTTCATTTGAAGCATCTTTTTATCCTTCGCTTGTTTGTAACAAATGCAAAGACATTGGCAACTTTGTATTTGTAGTCAACTTCATTCTGAAGTTATTGGCGGTCACAGAGCGACAGATAAACAGCTTGGTTCTATGTTTAGCGGAGATCTTCTGTGTTTAAAAGTGACTCAGAAAGGGGCAAAAAAAGCATCAAACGACCACTTAGCTGTTCTACCACGAGTGGTCTGAGGCAGTCTGTAAATAAAGAGCGTTTCAAGTACAACTTCAGTAACAATGGTTTTGGGAAACAGCTCGAGCGTTTAACGATGCTCCTATGAAGGTTGCTCCTATGCGTTTGGTAAACAGGACCCAGGGTGGTTTGAAGTATGACCTAAAACCTAAAATACAACTGCTCTCTTTCTCCAGATTTGGGATCCGGTGTAACTGTGTGTTACCAGGGTTTATAACAACACCCATGACTGATAAAGTGCCAGAGAAAGTAATCAGTCAGGTACGACTGAGTTCTCCTTTTATATTAGATAGAAAGTGACCTCCTGAATGTTGTTTTTGTATAGAAGTGTGTATTTAACTTGCTGTGTTGTTTTGTGTGTGTGTGCAGTTTACGTCCATGGTGCCACTGGGAAGGATGGGAGAGCCTGCAGGTGAGAATACTGTATACATACTGTACACCTCTGTGCTATAGAGCACATCACAAATGCAGAGCTCCGTACCCTTTATAGTCAAGTTATAAGACTTAACCCCTCTCTCTCTCTCTCTCTCTCTGTGTATAGAGGTAGCTGATGTATGTGCCTTTCTGGCTTCAGATGACTCTCGCTACATCACTGGAACCAGTATTGAAGTAACAGGTAATGGACCCACCTGAAATACATTAAAATGATTGATTAATGTTTAACAGGAAATGCCTTTTACTGCTGTCCTGTTAACAAAAGCATTTCTTACTCACCTTCAGGAGGCCTTTTCATTGGCTGAGACAACTTTCCATCATCCTCATTAAGACCAATGAGGCAAGTTCCCATCTAGGTCCAGTAATTGTATATTGATTCAATGTTCACATTGTGCCTTCACTTGTAATAATACAACTGATTGGGGATCGATCTTGTTTTGTAAATCTAGTCAATATGTACAAGGTAAATGTGATTGTGCAATAAATTTCAACTGATGTTTGTAACTTTTGAGATCTCGTGTTGTGGAGAGAGTTCCCAATACAGAGAGAGGGTCAGTGTTTAGAGGTTTCCAAATGTAACCAAGTTACGCCTCTAAACCCTCTACATTTATGTGCAGTTACTATCATTTAACTAGGGAAACTTAGTCATTACTAACACGGTTGGATTTAGAGATGTTTATAAACACAAAAGGCTGACTTCACACACAGACACACTTATACAGTATGCACACAGAGAAAATGCGTTGGCATGTGGTTTAATTGGAGACTTCGAACGGAAAACAACAAACCAAGACAGTGAAACTGAAGCAAAACAAAAACCAACAGAAAACGTAGCAAAAAAAATAAGAGAACAGTGGACTGTAGAGGGGGAAAAAGGTAAGGAGGCAGCCATAGATCAGAACCAAACTGGGGTGAAAACACTAGAAGTGATCTATTGGGGTGATATATAGTGGAAATAAGGTTGGGATGTGACTGATTCTGTGTTCACACACAGGTGGTAAGTTAACTAGAGATTTGTGAATGATGTGGTTGTATTCAGCTGTCTGAGCCGTTGTATGAAGAATGGAATAATAAATAAAATACTAGCCATTGTGTAACCCAGGGCAACATGCAACACCAGCCAGTTGAGGAAGAAAAAGGAGAGGGACAAGGAAAAATAAAACAAGGGAGTCGAGCAGCTCTTTTTAAAAAGATTATATATTACAGAAACAAACATTTAAAAAAAATTACATAAAATAATACTTTTTCTCTTTTCAGCACCATATTTTGTTGAAACATTTGTCTTTAACAAAAAAAACTAACCAATAGATGCAATTTTCTCTCGAGAATCACAAGGACATAATTTTTTCACCTCTGGGTTTAGTTTCGGTCAATCCCCCCTTCTCTGCAATATCAAAAGAAAAACAAACCAAAATACCCATAATGATATTCAACCCCATAGCCACATTACATTACTTACAAACAAAATCTTAGTAATTTTTCCCCAGGTGGTTGCTAGAATTTTCCCTCCCTCCCGCTAGCTATCCCCTGCCCACTGTGTTCTCACAACCGTAGAATCCCGGTGTCTGTTTGTCGCCCCTCGCCATACTCCTGCAGCACAGCTCTGCCCAGCATTGGCAAACCGCAATGAAATGTGACAGCATTGGAGAGTCCCCATTTAATCATTACAACAGAAGCAATCGTAACAACACAGTTCATGAATGCTAAAGAGTTACAATGTGATATGGCCACAAATTACATGTTTTATTTTTCACCATAACTGTTGACATGCATAGACCAAGGGGGTGTGCACAGATAACTCGGGTTAGTGTTTGTTTAATATGTATTTAATTGTTTTAACCGTCAAGTGAGAACTACAGGAAATAAATACAAAATGAAATACCACATTCGACTGGCATATTTGGTTTGTCGTTGTTTAAAGCACCCTGTTTGTTTTCAATAAATACAATAGAATATCACTATGTCTGTACAAATGGATTCTAATGCACATTTCCAGTAGGAGAACTGGTGACAGCATCATGTGGCTGTGATAGAGACAAACTTGAATTATTCATGCTGAATATATTAACGCTTTGGTATAATTAGCACCTTGCCACAGTTTTTGAAAGCATGCATTTATTCACTGTTGTAAGAGAGAACTTTTGGTCTTCATCTATTAAGCTCATATACATATTTAACCCTGATACCTTCCCTGCTTGAAAAGAGATGGAATGTCACAAATCCTGGAACGTAACCTGTGTTCTACATAAAACAATACAATTCCAGGCATCACACCTGTAAATACTGGACTGGTTTGATGGCATTGTGGCCTATTCGCTGGTCTAGCAACTCCAGTTCTGGCCTGTATGATAGTTGTAACAATTATTAAAAATACATGTACCATACATCAAGTTCAGTACAATTTACAAGGTTAATGGCTTTTGATTCATTGATACTTGGAGAAGGCAAAGACACCCTTCCGTCCCATTGCATGCAACATTATTTGCCCAATAATAAACAGCCATACAGTTCAGAGACAGTACATTGCGGTTAGGACTTTATTATTACAGTACTGAGCAAAGAACTGTTGATATTCACACCTTAAGTTAAAGCCGTGTTAAAACTAGAGATCTCACAGCTTTACTTACACTCCACTCGATCTCCACAAAGCACCGTAAAGTTTCTATTCACCCACCTCTATTATATCCTGCTTTAGGATAACTGTAATGTTAGACTGATAAAGTTGTATGATATCAAGGGCTGTTTGGTACAGAATTTCACTGTGGAGATGAATAGAAAATTCACTTAGCTAGACAACATGGACGTACAGTAGACGTCTTCAGGCCTGGTTGGCTACAGGCTCGGCTGTTTTCGGGTCCTATATGTTCTTTGTGGAACTCCCATTCTTTCATTGGTTTCCCCTTAATGTGGTGAGGCAGGAAGTGATGCTTGGATGGGGCGGGCTTGGATGTAGGAGATGTACAAGTGTGTGGGCAGGGCGAAGCAGAGAGGTAGAGTGGGTGAGACAACTCGAAAGAGAGACAGTGGGGAGGAGAGAGGAGTGAGAGGGGGGTCCGCGACAGAGGGCTCTGGCGTGTACGGAAGGAGGAGACAGCTCTTTGGGCCAGCTGTTTGTTGGAAAATAACACGGTTTTATTCTGTTAACGGTCAGAACGCTATCTCTCGTTCTCGCAATCGATCTTTGGTCTCCTCTTCGTGAGAATGTTTGTGTTCTACTTTTCTCTTGTCGTCCATTTCTATTTGGGAGATGTTTTCCCCTGGGCATGTACTTGAGTGAGTGCATGTCTGTTTCACAACAGTATTTGTGTGTGTGTGTGTGTGTGTGTGTGTGTGTGTGTGTGTGTGTGTGTGTGTGTGTGTGTGTGTATGGTCGTGTATGTGAATGTGCTTGGTATCATGAAATACATTTACAAATTACTGGGCATGTACTGTATATTGGTTTGTCTATGTCAATGTTTGTGTTAAGTGCATCAGTGTTTGTGACAGAGTGTGTGTGTGCATCAGTGTAAGTGTATATTCTATACGTGTCTGTTTCTCTGCACTGTGTTTTAGCCCAGGAAACAGACAGGTCCCACTTCAAAGCCAAATTTCTGCTTGCTCTCCCCAAAGTCTGTGATCTTGAGGTCCCGCAGAGGAAGCTGCTCCACCTGGGGCGTGTTCACCTCCAACACTGTCCTGTCGAAGCCCTTACGATACTGCGGACAGAGAGAGACAGGTGAGATCACTACACCTGACGCAAGGGTATCTGCCTAGGATTTTTTATTATACTTTGATTGTGTGTACTTTTTGTATTGGCATGTGTTCTTATTGACTGCTGAGAGGGAAATGATTCAATTAGCCTACATCAGATAAATAATAGAGCAACTTTCAGGGATTTCTGACACATTTTTCTTTTAAAAAAAACCTAAGGGGGGATATACCCCAGACCCCCTATAAAATCTCAGGTTTCTTAGTTTATTTTTGAGATACTTGAGATAAGCATCATAACTTGAATGTCCACACAGAGAGGTGAGTAAGCTAGAGAGATGGCTTTTGGTTCCCAACACTGGCAATTGTTACTGAGTGGACCACACTGTTGAAATAAACCAATTAAATGAGACTCACAGAACAGCCATCGACCAGGGCCTTGACGTATGGGCTGGTCTCATAGCTGATGTCCTCATCGTTGGCGCCCTGGAAGTGCAGCGCCCTCTTGTGGACGTTATTGGCTGTGCGGTCGGCCCAGGCCACGGAGTGGTGGCAGTGGTAGGTGAGGTTCTGGCGGGCCTGGACACTCAGCAGCCGCAGGAAGCCCAACTGTACCACGCCGATCGGCTCTCCATTAGAGTCCACGTACGAGAGCTAGGGGGGAGAGAGGATGTCCCATGAGATAAAAACTGATGAAGCTGGTAGAGGTGAAAGCTATAACAAGCATTAAAAGCAGAGTGTGATATGTCAACCTGACACTAAATAAAAATGTTGCTTAGTGACAGAGTTATGATAATGCTTTGATAATTTTCCCGATTGACCTTAATCTTTACCCATTTGTTGATAGCCAGGTCAAACATCACACACTAATGGACTATAATGAATGTCCCTCTGGGATTCTGCACATTGGTGTAATAAACTCAAACTAACCTTGCTGCCAGTTGCAAACTCACTGTACCAGGAGCCTGGTTTCTCTGTGGTCCAAGAGTTGAGCTTTACCTAAGAGAGACAATTAGATGTATGTTTAAACATACAGCTACTTCAGGGTAGAGTTTGTGTGTACATTACTGACTGATAAGCGCAGTCTCTCTTCTCACCGTGTCTATGCCCTTGCTGGGGTACAGGCAGGTCTCCCCACCGGCGGTGAAGTTACAGAACACCTTGAGAGAGTCGCGAGAGCAACCCTGGTTCGGGTCGATCCAGTACTCTCCTACAGGGGGGAGCAGAGAGATGAGGCACGACTAAACAACAAGGAATTCAAATGACTTAATATGTGACTTAATGTGACTCAAATTACTTAATGTGAAGTCGGCATTTATCTTTCTTTGTATTAATGACTGATTGACGCACCCGCGCGTCAACCTAATTAGCATAATACAAAATCCCCATTGAAATCCGTTTGTTTAAGCTAGAGAGGTTTTTTGCATGGGCTGCGTCTCAATCCACTTCATGCGCCGATGTCGGCCTTCCGTGTTTGCGGTGGAAGGTGGCTGAGCTACACTGGTGTTTGTCAGACCAGGAGACATCCCAAAAATCGGTCTCCTCATGATTACGTCTGTAGCGTTCTCAAACGGTTTGGGCTACAAACTAATACAGTGAGCTCCAAAAGTATTGTGACGGTGACACATTTTTTGTTGTTTTGGCTCTGTCAGCATTTTGGATTTGAAATGATACAATGACTAACTATGAGGTTAAAGTGCAGACTGTCAGCTTTAATTTTAGGGTATTTTTTTTATCCATATGGGGTGAACCATTTAGAAATTACAGCACTTTTTGTACATAGTCCCCCCATTTTAGGGGACCAAAAGTATTGGGACAAATTCTGTTATATGTGTATTAAAGTAGTCAAAGTTTAGTATTTGGTTCCATATTCCTGGCACACAATGACTACATTAAGCTTGTGACTACAAACTTGTTGGATACATTTGCTGTTTGTTTTGGTTGTGTTTCAGATTATTTTGTGCCCAATAGAAATTAAATGGTAAATAATGTATTTCATTATTTTGGAGACACTTTTATTGTAAATAAGAATATAATATGTTTCTAAACACTTCTAAATTAATGTGGATGCTACCATGATTACTGATAGTCCTGAATGAATCGTGAATAATGATGAGTGAGAAAGTTAGACACACAAATATGATACCCCAAAGACATGCTAACCTCTCAGCATTACAATAACAGGGGAAGTTCGCATTTTTGGGGGGGGTAATGATATTTGGGCATCTGTAACTTTCTCACTCATCATTATTCACAACTATCCGTAATCATGGTAGTACCCACATTAATGTAGAAGTGTTTAGAAACATATTCTATTCTTATTTACAATAAAAGTGACTTCAAAATGACACAATACATTATTAACCATTCATTTCTATTGGGCACAAATAATCTGAAACAACCAAAACAAACAGCAAATGTATCCAACAAGTTGGGACCAAATACTACATTTACTAAATACAAAATCAGGAATATGGGACCAAATACTACATTTACTAAATACTAAATCAGGAATATGGGACCAAATACTACATTTACTAAATACTAAATCAGGAATATGGGACCAAATACACCATTTTTTAATACTTCAATACACACAACTGAATTTGTCCCAATACTTTTGATCCCTTAAAATGGGGGGACTATGTACAAAAAATGCTGTAATTTCTAAACAGTTCACCCGATATGGATGGAAATACCCTAAAATTAAAGCTGACAGTCATTGTATCATTTCAAATCCAAAGTGCTGGAGTACAGAGCCAAAACAACTAAAAATAGACTTAGACTTTAGTTAAAAGTGAACCTAATAAAGTCTTTGTAGGAGTTCCTCAGTCTTTAAAAAAATCCCCTGTGTGAAGTCAGAATTGCCACATTTTTGTGAATTGTTTTACACCTGAAAGCCCCGTACCGTCTTTGAGCTCTGGCTGGCTGAGTTTGAGGTCCTGGCAGGTGCGTGCAGGGCTGTCCTTGGTGCCCAGAGGGAAGCGCATGGTCTCGATCTCCTGTCGCAGCGAGTTCAGTGAGCCGAAGATCTCCTCCATGCCCTCACTGCCTGTCAAGAACTCTGTGCCGGTGGCGTCGGCTGCGACTGCCTCCTCGTCTGTCTCGAACAGCATCCGGCTGGCATCGATGGAGCGCTTGGACTTCTTGGAGATTTGGATGGGCAGTGGCTGGATGACGTCGCCTGGAGGACCCTGATTGGAGGAGGGTCACAGAGAAAGATTATTATTGGTTAATAATGATTAATAGATTTAGGTTTCAGTTAACTTATTTATGTTTGAACTGAAAACTGTAGATGTACACATAGATATATGCTATGCTCTAGAATGATGTAAGCAACTAGACACAGATCTAGACAGGACTAAACTACTGAAAAATGGCGGTAAAGTATGAGTATTTAATTGGTTTCATGGAGTAAACTGATTACGCAAAGGATGGGTACTCACTGGAGGCCCAGGGGGTCCTGAGACGCCCTTCTCTCCCTTGGGACCAGCTCCTCCCTGGAACACACAGACAGGAGATATCAGAGACTGAACAATACACTACATGGTACTCAACAGTCATTATAATATTGAAGCAGATATTACACTACAGAGTGTGGAGGAAGGAGTTCTACTCACTGTAGCACCCTTAGCTCCCTTGACACCTTGGGGACCCTGTGAAAGAGGCGCAGGGAAGTAATGATTATCATTCAATAGACGCTAACTATTATCACTGTTATACCGCCATAGAAAAGAGGAGATTCAAATGATTAGAGAGACATAACAGACACGCAAGACACAAAAGGCATGGATACATTCATGCTTAAATCTTTCTATGTTACAGGTTCTGTTTTGAGAATAGCACAATGGTGATAGAGGATGTTACATGATATACTGATAAAAGAACCAGGAGAGGTGATGTAGAACTGGTAAAGGGTGGAGTTACTCACAGGCATACCAGCAGGACCAGCAGGACCGATAGGCCCATTGCCTCCAGAGACACCCTAAAACACAGTTACCACACAATAAATGCATCAGCACTGAACTCAACTGTTTGTTGAAGGGTGACATAGAATACATGTTCAATAGGGATGTGTCATACAGACACAACAACATCATATTTCCAGTGTGCGTGTGCTCAGAGGAAAGATACGGTATCTTTCAAAGCTCTTTAATGTCAGCTAAGGAGAGACAGGTGTCACTCACAGTCTCTCCCTTGGACCCGTGTGTCCCCTGTGGCCCCGGCAGTCCCCTGTCTCCCTTCTCTCCCTGCTCTCCGGGGGGCCCAATCAGACCGATCAGACCTGAGTGGCCCTTCTCTCCCTTGTCACCGCCCTCGCCACGCAGTCCTGGCAAGCCTGGTGGTCCCTGGAGGAGAGAGAGAGAGATGGTACTATAGCTATACAGATTAAGGAAGTGGGTATATTCAATTTAAGCATCAATATAGCCCTGTATGCCTATAGATCAACACAGTGTGGAAGATACAATCTATTATAGATCTATTAATGTACATATCACTGTCTTATCTCACCAGTGGTCCGGGAGGTCCCTTCTGGCCGGCAAGGCCTGGAGAACCTTGCGCACCCTGGAAGAGATCATGAGATGTAAGTTAGTGACACTCAGCCTAATACATCAAACAGCTCAGCTACACTGTTGTTCATAGCTAGTAGTAGTGAACAGCCTAAATTAGACCCTATAGAGCAGAGAGTAAGACAGATGGACACCTATATAGACAGACAGACAGACAGACAGACAGACAGACTAGAACAGTAGACTGAACCACAGACTGAACAGCCCAGTCTGTCCATGGAAGAGTGAGCTCATCTCGCTCACCACTGATCCAGGGAGTCCTCTCAGACCCTCAGTTCCTGGTTTTCCTGGCTGACCCTGAGGTCCGACGGGGCCTGTCTTTCCTGGAGGTCCGTTGGCACCTGGATCTCCCTGGGAAAAAAAAGAGAGAGAAAAATAACATTAAACATTGATAAACTTCAATATTCCAAATCCCCAATGTATGTTGTGAGTTGAGCAAATGCATGTATTTGGAAAACTATTGACAGCAGAGGGAGATATATACATTTGGTGTCAGGTCTGTTTGGCATGGCTTGCGACTCACTAGATAGATAGAAATGACCCAGAGGGTAAACTGCCAGTGCCAATACATTGAACAATGACCTTTGAACTCTTACCTTAGTTCCCTTCTCTCCTTGTCGTCCCTCTGGTCCTCTCGTTCCAGCAAGACCCTAGGAAATAAGCGATGTGTAATATTATAAACGTTATGACTGGTTATAGGCCACCTAGTAGTCTTCATTGAGTAGATATGTGCACCTATCAAACATAATACATTGAAAACAAACAGAAATGTCTGTGGATGATAGTTGTGGTTTGGCCTGATGAGCTGAATGATCTTACCCTCTTTCCAGGTCCGCCAGGAGGTCCATTCTCACCAGTGGGTCCAGGAGATCCCTACAGCAGAGAGTATGATCATGATTTATAACGCTTCAGTGACCTATAATGGGTCAATAATAACTATAAAGAACTGAGCCAAAATATACATACTGGTAGCTGTTTTTTTGGAGTTACATATGAATCTACATTCTAGACAGGCTCTAAGGGTGAACTGCTAGGAAGGACATCTAACTTTAATCTGCAGTGCCATCTTATGTTTCAACAGGTGCTTCAACATGGAAAACACACTTTTCTAGGGCTTTAAGTGAGATGGTTTAGGGCTGAGATTTGCATACCTATAGCCACAATGGCCCTTTATTCCTCTGACCCCATTACATTGCTTAAGTCTGAATGCTTTTGGGAATATCTTAAGAGGAAGTGCTTCACATTATAAACACTACTCTTGAATGCTGCAGGGAGCCATTTTGAATCAGGGCGATCGTAAATGGACAATATATGACCCAATAACATCCAATTCAAAGTGCTTAATGAAGGCTACATGGACAGTCCTGAAGAGCCCATGTAGTAACTATAGTAAGTTGGGTACTAGGCAACTTACAGCTTGTCCTTGTTCACCGTCCTCTCCTCTCTCTCCCTTTGCTCCATCTTGACCCTAAAGAAGAGAAACAGAGTTATTATCCGAGGTATGGTAATTGCTAAGATAGTGTCAAAAGTAGATACTTTTTTGGGGTTTTGATAATGGAAAAAGATTCACAGATACACCAGCACAGACAAATATTGCACTCACTAGGTCTGAAATGCTATGAACACCTGAATTGGAATATCTGTTTAACCACAACAAAACAGATCAAATGAAACGTGTGTGAAGAGTGTTTAGATACTCACTCTGGGACCGAGTTCACCAGGGGGACCGGGGTCGCCAGGGAAACCAACAGGGCCCTAGGAGAGAGACACAATGACATAAAGTTAGACCAAAACATTCCAGATTAAGTGTGATTTACGTGACAGTGTTTTCCTCTAGAGTGCAGTGTTTGACATACAGGGTTTCCTTTGGGTCCGTCGTCTCCAGGGCCTCCTCTTCCACCAGCAGGGCCAGAAGCACCAGGTTGTCCCGCCTCTCCCTTGTCACCGTGCTCTCCACGTGGGCCCTGCCATTGGACAACAACACTGTCACTCACAGTACAAAACATCCATGTATAGAAACAAATACATGTGTATGGGACAATACCTGCAGGCCCATTAGAAGAACCAAAGAGACAGAGTAAGGATCAATCTCTCACCTTCTTTCCTGGCTCTCCTCCGATTCCAGGTGGTCCAGCTTCGCCAGGCTCTCCCTGTCAACACAATGTGTTCAGTTCTCAGAACATACATGTACACACAAACACATATCATAACTATTACAACAGAACATGGAAATCAAGTTAATGTGAAGTTATGTAAACCTTATCTCCCAGGTTTCCAGGGTTACCCAGACCACCAGGAGGACCTTGAGGACCCTGAATAAACAAACAAATAAACATACCCATAATTACATATATTATTTCAAATCAAAAGGGAAACTACAGTAGGTATTTATGTGGGATGGCTTTATAATCTCACCAGTAGCATAAAAACTCCATTACAATTAAATAATTCAATATGATTATTCTATAGCGAGGAAAGGCTTCTGGAACGTTTTGAGAGAAGACTGGTACTCACGTCAGCACCGCTTGGACCAGCAGGGCCACGGGGTCCTGGGGGGCCAGGTGGACCCTAAAGAGACAGATAGAAAGAGGTTTGCAATATCCTAGTGTGTTTCATGCGAACAATACCTCTTCCTTAACTATTATGATTGGCTTCATAATGATGAGATCCAATCATCTGTTGGGTTGCTCCAATTTATCGTTGACACTCACCATTGGTCCGACATCTCCAGTCTCTCCCTTCTCTCCTGATGGGCCTGGCAATCCCTACAAGATACATTCACAGTTAGAGATGCCATTGACCTATTGAGTCACAATCACAAGTCTATTGTATTGAGGCTAAAATCATATAATCATAACAGAAATCAGTCATCATACCTGCAGTCCAATGGGACCTGGGGCCCCTGGGAATCCTCTTGATCCTTCATCTCCCTTGGCCCCAAATGGTCCCTGCTGACCTCTGGCTCCTAGTTCTCCATCAGCTCCCTGAACAATGGAGACAATAGTGAAGGGGTCACTTCTGAGGGGCACCATGCTGTGAATGTGTCTGATGCAATATTGATAATACACTGTACATTGATGGAGTTCAGTGTTTCTACTTACAGCAGCGCCGGGTTGACCAAGTGGACCCATTGGCCCTGGTGGACCGGGAGGACCCTGTCAACACACAATGTTTCATTGTAGGCAAATGTATCACTGTACTTTAGCAGATACAATCATATTTATAGTATATTGTTCAGACACAATAGATGTAAGGAACATAATGTGATTTGTGGATTTGACATGGACAGCAAAATAATGGCGGTAATGTCACTCACATGCTCTCCTTTGCCGCCCTTCGCTCCCTTCTGGCCGTGCTCTCCAACCTCACCCTGTAATACAAGGCTTTTGTTACGAGAGGTTTGAAATTGGCATTATGATATAGTTTCAAGTGGTTTGAATTAGCATTATGATATAGTTTCAAGTGGTTTGAAATTAGCATCATGAAATAGTTTCCAGTGGTTTGAAATTAGTATTATGATATAGTTTCAAGTGGTTTGAAATTGGCATTATGATATAGTTTCAAGTGGTTTGAATTAGCATTATGATATAGTTTCAAGTGGTTTGAAATTAGCATTATGAAATAGTTTCCAGTGGTTTGAAATTAGTATTATGATATAGTTTCAAGTGGTTTGAAATTGGCATTATGATATAGTTTCAAGTGGTTTGAAATTGGCATTATGATATAGTTTCAAGTGGTTTGAAATTAGCATTATGATATAGTTTCCAGTGGTTTGAAATTAGCATTATGATATAGTTTCCAGTGGTTTGAAATTAGCATTATGATATAGTTTCAAGTGGTTTGAAATTAGCATTATGATATAGTTTCAAGTGGTAATACAGTAGTTTGGATATGTGATAGAGACAGATGATGGTTGTTACTGGCCTTGTCTCCATCCTCTCCTGGAACTCCGATGGCTCCGGCAGCACCTGGGAGACCCACTGGGCCCTGGACACCGTCACGACCGGCGGGGCCGATCGGACCTTTCTCACCCTGAGAGGGAATGGGGTGGGAGGGAGAACATACGAGACATAGAGAAGAGAGTAGAACAATGACTCAATCTGAAATGACAGCTCTGTATATCGGATATGTTTCGTAAAAGTACTCACAGGCACTCCCTTCTCTCCTGATGGTCCTGGAGGCCCCTGGGGGCCGGGTCTTCCTGGGGGTCCGATGGGGCCTCCGCTGCCTGCTTGTCCTCTCTCACCTGGGGATCCCTGCACAGGTATGGTTACAGGCATGATTACAGCCAAGGTGACGTGGACGTCAACAAATACTGTACATCACATTATTTTACATATTTTCACAATGATTCATTTCAGATGTAATTATTGTCAGACGTACAGCTGTTCCAGGAGGTCCTGCTGGGCCTTCACTTCCTTTCAGTCCGCCACCTCCCTAAAGACCAGACAGGAACAAGTTAAAACACTGCATGTGCAATCTATATACAGTATGACATCTCACCCTGTGATATAGGGAATAGGGTGCCATTTTAGATGCAGACAGAGTGTTGGTCAGCCTGCTCACCGGGGTGCCAGGCATTCCTCTCTCTCCAGGGAAGCCTCTCAGTCCTGGGGGCCCGTCTTTCCCGGGGCCGCCTGGGGGACCAGGGTCTCCCTTAGTTCCCTCCTTGCCAGAGGGTCCGGAGAGTCCCTGCTCGCCTGGTGGTCCTGGAGGCCCGGGGTGACCGCGCTCGCCCAGGGGGCCAGTCTCTCCTGAGGGACCCTGGGACAATGAAGAGAAGGAAGAGGAGGGGAATGAGTATTGAAGATGGAAAGTGAACGGTGGAGGTGAATCCATACATTGGATACGATCCATACAAAATGGATTGGACACTGGACAATGTAAATAAAATAAAGTTGCATTAATCTTACCTGAGGTCCAACAACACCTGGAGGCCCGGGTGGCCCAGTCTTTCCTTGGAATCCCTGTGGAAGAGAACATTAAATTAATTGGGCCTTGAATAGAGCCTTGTGTAACCCCTAATGCAATCAGCTCAGCTAATCATGTGTTTATCATGTGAGGAAGTAACAGTAAAGCATGAAGAGTATAATTTGAGGTCAACTACAAAAAAAGAACACAATTGAGCCAAAGGAAGACATGGCACTGTTTGTAGGATTCATATATTTCTGATAGCTTGTTCCAGACAACAATATAGAAAACAGACTTACAACTTCTCCTCTCTGTCCAGGGTGTCCGGGCAGTCCATCTTTTCCTGGTGGTCCCTGGGAGGAAATAGAAAGAGTTAAGGGAAAGAAGCCACTTAACAGTTTCAAACTACACTAATAATTCTTAAATGAATATTGCTATATAGAGTGTATATTGTAGTCTTACGGGAGGTCCCTTTGGCCCAGGGAAACCGTTTGCTCCTTGAGGTCCGGGCAGTCCCTGAAAGATACAATGGGAGATGGACAGGTATAAGTCTCACAACAACATGTATGCTATAGTGGCACGAAAAAGTGTAGCAAACAAATAAATGATAACTCAAACAACATACCCTCTCTCCTGGTGGACCAGATGGGCCGTCACTTCCTGATGTACCCTAGTAAAAAGAAAGAAAAAGAAGCCAAGAATTATTACCTTCACATACAGCTAACCAATACTCCAGCTTTATTTTGACATGTGACTTCCCTGTGGTGGCCTGTAGGTGAACTGACAGTGCTGTTGAGCATTAACTTCCATAAATCTCCATCATCACAATTGTCTGTGATTCATGTGTATTGTTGAGATTCTAGACATTGTCTTACCTTGGCTCCTGGTTTTCCAGTAGACCCTCTTGGCCCTCTCTGACCTCTGGGGCCCTGTTGGAGAGATATGGAGAATCGATTAGGAATGGTATGGGCATTTGGTTGAGTGTTTCTGATCCACTTCAAGTTGGTTCATCTCAGTAAACTAACCAAACTGTTGTTTGTTCCCAATACAATATGAGCCCTGGTTTAAACAGTGGTGCATAAATTATAAAGAGAGACTTTGACAATCAACAGTAATATAAACAAGACTTGAACTGTACCGTTGGTCCTCTTTGTCCTCTAGGTCCAGACTTTCCAATCAGACCCTGAAGAAACACAGACTCAGCCATCAGCATCATCTTGAGTGCAGTTGACTTTATAAATGGATTACATCATGCATAGTACATAGCGCGACAATTTGAGTCATAGTAGAACAGAGTTTGAATTCCCGTCTTTAGCAACCTTACCCTTGTTCCCTTCTCGCCATTGGTTCCAGGGAATCCTGGGAAACCGAGGGAGCCCTGAAAACACATCAAGCATTCGTCAATCTAGCGTCCATGTTGTCAGTCCCTTTAATAAGATAACTTTCAATTGTTACCGGCAAACTATTAGAAGGAAATAGGGGTTGTCGTTACCTTAGGTCCAAGTCTTCCAGGATAGCCAGGAAGTCCAGGAACACCAAGTTTACCCTGCAATCAGATAATGTCATTAATGACCCTTTGACAAACCTATCAAAATGACAAAAAACAACAATATAGATAGAACCACCATCATGTAAAAGTTGGTCAAACTGTTATGAGCCAACCAGGTAGGTGTGTTATGAAATACTTTCAAATATATTGTTATTTTAATCAAGATAAACAAACTTCTGTTATACAGAATATGAACCCTACTCCTACCTTCTCTCCAACCAGACCGATGGGTCCGAGCTCGCCAGGGGGCCCAACACGGCCCTTTGGCCCCTCAGGACCGTCCTCTCCTCTGGGGCCGGGCACTCCACCCTCTCCCTGTTAGCAGGAACAAACAGGGAAACAATCAACAGTGATACATAAACCACATAACCATCAATTCAATCAAATGTAAATCAATCAATGAACCTTAAATATAAATAAAATTGTATGCAAATAACAAGGCAAAAAACACACGGCAAATAACTTTAAAAATGTAACATGACATTGTAAAACAAGACATAATACTTTAATACAATTATTTAGAGGAATTATTTAATAAATAAAATTAATCTTACTCTCTCCCCCTTGACACCAAAGTCTCCTTTGATTCCAGGGAAGCCATCTTCTCCCTAAAAAGACAATTGTGGTTAATATTGAAAACTAAAGGCTTTATACGTATGGTCAATCAAATGTTTGGTATGGTGTCCCTAAAATTCACAAATCCAAATAAAGTCTTCCTGTGAACTCTTACAACATAAATAATTATGAAAATGTTTGTGAAGTAATATGAAAAGTGCTAAAAGCAGTATCTATATCGTCTCATGTTGAGGTCAGAGAGACAATGAACTTGACACCCGTCTGGCTTTCCTGTCTGAAAGTGTTCCACAGTACGCCCTCTAGTGATCCTATCCTAAAGGTACAGATACCAGTGGCTGATCTCTAAAACTGGATAACAATTGCTATGTCATTCACAAAATAAATATTAGTGGGCTGAGAGACATAACTTTTCAACATTTCTAAACGTATGTCCATCAATCTAACCCAAACAGAAATGTTTACGAGGTGTTAGCCCACGGCATTGCTGTCATCATGACACAGGACCAGCATTGTACATTACTTTTAAGATGCCAGCATCAGTTCTCAAAGTGAGGCTACTTCTTTGAATCTATAAGATAAGATGTTTTATTGTCACATATACTATTCGTCAATCATTGATACACTTGATGAGGTCACCTACCTTCTCTCCTTTGTGACCCTTCAGTCCACGGATACCTTGAGTTCCCTGCAATTACAACAGGATTAGGAGGTCAGTCATTGATCAGGCATTATCATCACAGATTAGTAACAATTAATGACAACTTTAGCCCAAAAAACTAATCTCACCTTAATGCCACGAGGGCCAGGATAGCCGATAGTCCCCTGAGGACCGTTGGGACCCTGTATGAAGATAGGAGAGAGGTTTAATGATGCACTACGCCACACAAGACACAACGTAATAGACACAACATATAGGCAGCCATCTTGGTGGTGATTTTGGCGGGGAGGTTGACTATATTCTATGAATACTGTGCTGGAGAGAGACGATTAGAGGAACTCACCTGGTTTCCTTTGGTGCCAACAGGTCCCTCCTTTCCTGGGTGACCCTGTGAGGCGAAGGGAGTATCAGAGGTCAAGAGAGGCATGAGGGCAACTTCAACTCATGATGTGCTGATTACATATTCTTACCACTGTGTTCCATGAAAATGCAATAAAGTACTTTACCTTTTTGACCAGTGACATTCTTTGCAATGCATTAAGGTAATCTCATGTTAAAACCTCTCATATTAAAACCAGTAATGTTTTCATTGTTCTATTATAACATACAGTAATGATGAGTCCAATATAGGTCAGTGAGATTGTGACTTACAGGGGGGCCGTCGGCTCCAGGCATTCCTGGCAGACCAGGTTTTCCTGTAGGGCCCTGGGAGAGGAGATGAGAAGTAATGAGCTTACTGACCTACTGATGACAATACTGACCTAAGATACAAAGTATACAATACACCTTCAAACTGAGCTATTGTGTCTCTTTGTCAATCATTCCTGGCTGAACATTCGGAATATGACGCAATATGACGCTTCACTAGTTGTGACATGTTATGGAGACAAACTGGAGCCTGTCGGACAGTAAATATATTTTGAAAGGTTCATAACATAGTAATTACATACGCACGACAGTCATGGATCAATTTGTTCTCTTACCTTCTCTCCTGGGGGCCCGTGGGCTCCCTGTGGCCCTGGCATTCCCTGAAACAAGCACGTCATATGGTCAGATCTGATCTGAGATCCATCGCTTGGGGCAATACCACAGATTACAGTTGTGTTATTAGAGAGCTTGCTTATTTTTCATTGGATCATCTCACATTGTAAGGAGAAAATGAGAATAGGATATCCAGTCATTTTCAAGTATTGGCTCAAATCTGTCCCCAATAATGTGTCCCCTGCTCTGTGACGTCTCTCACCTGTGTTCCTGAGGTACCCTGCTGCCCTGGGGGACCTGGCTCTCCTTGGGGACCCTGAGAGAGAAAAGAGAGAAGAGAGAAGAGGAGGAAGGGAGAAGAGATGGTTTGAGACTTTAAGAATGGTTTGCTCTCAATGGGAACTCCACAGAGGACAAAAGGACAGAAAAACATTCACTGCCACTGACCAAGTTTCCTTTAGGACCGTGGGGCCCGTCGTTGCCACGCACACCCTGAAACAGGAAAAAGAAAAGAACACATTGAATAAATAGAAAAGATTGCTAGTTATCAAAGATATCTGCAGGGTAAACACAACACATGACCTTAAGTAGCCTGCTACAAAATGACTATCTAGATGTGTACTGGTGATAAGAACCTGATCCTATACTGTATTGCCTTTTTAGGGGGTGGCATGAGGGTTGTGCTGTCTACTGATACTGTTCCAGTGTGGTTCTTGGTCATATAGTTGCATACTTTAGGGGTGCTTAGTACTTTCAGGGGTAGTATGAGGGTAAAGGAGTCATTCTGGGATATAGTGAAACTATCCCAGTGCAGTGTTTGCTTGGTCATGTTATTGTTTTCTGGGGCACTGTCATTGGCAGATCATTTAGCATATTTTAACCTAAAAAAAGACTTAAGTCATTTAACTTATTTCAAGATATTTTTCCAAGATATTTGACCCTAATATGACGATTAAGGTAAGATATCTTGAAATAAGATACATTACTTGTATTAAGCCTTTTTAGGTAAAAATAAGTGAACTTATCTGCCAATGACGTTAGATAATTTAGCTTGGTAAGAAAAAACTAGGAAAAAACCACTAATTTTAAGTTAATTATCACTCAATATAAGATATTTAGGCTTGCTTATATTTCACTTTTTGCAGTGTTGCTTCACAGCCAAGTAGTTTTTGAGTAAAACTGACATTCCAGTGTGGTGCACCAATGTGTGTACTTACAGGAGGTCCGGGGATTCCATTAGGACCTTTAGGCCCAAGCAAACCACGAGGTCCCTAAAAACAAGAGTGAAACAACAAACAAACACAGAGAGAAAAAGCCAGGAACTGGTCAATAACAAGCAAGCTAAAACAGGTAGTCTCTATAAACGACATAATACACACACTATTATCCCAGAAATGTGAATGGTGACGGTGGTGAGGAGCAACTAATGTCAACGGTAGCGTCAGAAATACACTCACTGGTTCACCTGGAAGTCCTCTGGGTCCGATGTCTCCATCGTCTCCCTGGAAACAACACACACAGACAGACAAAGATGAATGACAGAGACAGAATGTGAGAAAGGAGGAAGGAGTTTGAGGGATAAATGGGGTCACGTTAAAAGACTATGGGGAGAAATGAAGGTAATAGGTTTAGTGACCACTCTACTGTAGTTCTGGCTGATAGACTCATAGTTGTATAGATCTCTATGGAGACATGGGACTGATAGGTCAATGTCTGATGTTTCGCCAAACTACTTACCCTCTCTCCGTCCTCTCCAGGACCTCCTGGGGGTCCCAATCCTCCAGTATCACCCTAGAATGGTGGAACAGAGAGGGAGGAAGAACAATGAAAACAACAGCATGCTTTACAACACTTCTATTCCCCCCTGTTTTCCTCTTTTTCCACTCTGTTTCCTTTGATAGGCTAGGGTCCTACTTCCTGGTTAATAATCATGAGTCATGTTCTGTCAAAATAGTTCCAGATCGAGTGGCTTGGTTTTCCCAGTCCCTTGCTGTAACATGATTTAATTTACTATGATAATCAAACTCTCTTTGAAGAGTCCTCTACTATGTTTCTATGGTGGTGTGCTGTGTTGACCTTCGAACTTGAACTCACCCTGTGTCCTTTATCTCCAGGCAATCCAGGCAGGCCATCGAAACCACGGTCCCCCTGCGAGCGACAGAGACATCGAGTAAGGAAGGTAAAATTATGAATGTGACCTGAACAAAGATTAAAAAGCAACACACATGCAAAGTCTTGACCATACAGACAGTTTCAGAGAAATATGTGATCATAGAACAGAATTGGGAAGAAATGACGATGTTTACAACAAAACAAGCAGCTGAGAGCTTACCTTAGGCCCACCCTCTCCTGGCATGCCTCTGGCGCCATCAGCTCCAGCACGACCCTGAGGAGAGATAGAGGGAACCACAGCGTTCACATCTATTGTCACAACCTTCACGTTTATTCTAATCTGCATGGCTGTGGACATAGCATACCATTTAGTGTGAAGCAATGTTTTGGGCATGCATACAAGTAGCATGCTAGTATCAACACTGGAACGTAGACAGAGTGCGTCCGAAATGGCACCCTATTCCCTATATAGTGCACTACTTTTGACCAGGGCCTATATGGAATAGTGTGACATTTTGGACAGATCCATAAAGACAGTAATGTGGATCAGATGGCGCTCACTTACCCTTCTTCCTGATTTGCCGGGAGGTCCGCTCAAACCTTGTGGTCCCCTTGGACCCTGAAGAACAAAATAGATGTCTGTGACAAATGCCTGTCTAAATTGAGTATCAATAATAAACACACAAAGAGAAATAGTCTCTACTAGTACATTTCAGTTGAGGGAAAACAACCCTCTCTTTGCTACTGACCAGCACTACAGTGGTGTAAAGGAACCTGTATAAAGCCAGTCTGTGTTCAGTCTCAGACATAGGGGAAAAGGTCCACCAACGTGGTTCTGGGATGAATATCTCTTTACCTGAGGTCCAGGATCCCCACTCTCACCCTTCAGACCAGAACTTCCAGGGGTACCCTGATATAGAACAGAAACAATTATTATTGCGGGTAACACACAGACAATAATCAAATAGCCTAGCCACTCTGTTTACTTTATCCCCATGATGATCTGGGGACTATCTATACATGGTCAATATTATTATGATACATCATCAGACTGTGAATGAAGGAAATGTGATGGAGGAAAAGTGACAGTACACACCAGGGGTCCTGAGCGTCCAGTGTAGCCCATTGGTCCAGGTGGTCCCTTCAGAGCCAGCTAAGAGAAAGGAGAAACAACAAGAGGCCATATCAGCACTTAGCCATTACTCAGCCCATTTTCAACACATGATGAAGAACACATGAGAACTGCTTAAGAACACTGACCAAAAGAGATTACATTCAACCTGCATGTTGTCCTTATGTTGGGATGTTTTGTAGTGCGTGCTAAAGCTGTGTGATAAACCAGTGTGACGGATAAACCAGTGTTAAACTCATCACTCACCCTGGCCTGAGACAGAATGGCCTGAGCCTGGGCTTCCTGTGCTGAGACGACGGGACCCTTGTCTCCTCCACTGCTTCCGAAACGGAACTACAGAGAGAAAATACAATTATTCCCAATTACAGCATTTTGTCATCTTCAACCCATGACTCAGTAGTGGAGTCTGGGTAGGAGAAGGAAACGGAGGGAGAAGGTAAGGGGTGGAAACGAAGGGGAAAGAAAGAATGTAACAGGTTCAAAAACGAAAGTAAAGAGATAATGTAAGAGGGTCGTAGAGATGATTGCCAGATGGGCATCAGTCGTTCACTCACGGGCAGCATGACGGACGTTCCAGGGGGGCCAGGGACGCCATCGGCACCAGGGATACCAGCCTTTCCAGGGATGCCCTACAGGAGGAGAAACCCGCACAGCACAGTCAGCCACTACAACAAGACAACTACATCTCAACCATAGTAAAACAATATATAAAGTTGAACTTGATCAGAAACACAGATATACAGTAGATAGAAGTTAAAGTAAGACTCACCCTCTCGCCAGGATCACCAACAGAGCCAGGAGGGCCAGATGGGCCATTAGGTCCAGGGAGACCCTAAGGGAAAAGAAGAAGTAGTTGGGTAAATAAAGGTATTCTATTCTATGAGACACATTTCAGTAGAAAGAGGTGGATGAAATGCACTTACTGCTGGTCCTTCTGGTCCTGGAGGTCCCTCAATCAACATACCCTGTGAAGAATGTCAAAAATGGGGGACTGTGAGAGATAGTGGTAGTATTTCAATATTAGACGTTGCTACTTATTTCCATATAAATTCCATCCACAGGAAATTCAGGGAATCCTATGGTCTTGTGGTAACTTGGTGTTCGGAATGCTAAACTGCTTCTTGTGACTACTGAATGTTGTGGTGCCCCCTGTAGATGAGGAGGTCACAGTGCACAGGAGTAGTTGTATTAACTAAATGACAACATAAATGGCAACTCACAGGCTCAAGGACAGCAGGCTCTCCCTTCTCTCCTTTTACGGCACTCACTGAGGCCTGAGGAAAACACACATGTAACCCACAATACAGCACAGTCAATGCATATGCTTACAGACACAACACACATTCAACCAAGAGCTTTTGTCATACCTGTCGACATGGCGTGTAGCCAACATAGTGATGTAGAAATAATTATAAAGGTAGAAATAGTCATAAAAGCAACAACATGAAAACAGTTGATTCACACGTGACCCAAAGGTAGCTCAAAATTGTTCTATGGCACGGCCTTGGAGAAATTAGGTGTTGTAGCGTTTGTTTGTAAAGGCAATGGAACTATTTTATAGGTTAACCATTTCTCAATAGCATCGTTTCATAGGGCATTTTGTAGCTACTTATCAAACTGGATAAATCAATGGATCATAAACAAGTTACAGAAGACATACCTGCAAATGATGTGTGCTGGGTTGATAATACCACATACACAACATAGTATTAATGAGAGATCCATTCAGTGCAGACAGAATATATATTGTGGTCTTTACTACCCAAAGGCAAATGAATAGAGGGTTTGAATCATAAAATGGTGGGCAAAAATATTGCTATTTACAAGGTTGTAGAAGCAATAAAGTTCACCTGTTTTATGTCCGAAGTACTGTAATCTTAAGAGTAGTCTAAAGAGACCACAGTGTCTAAGTGTATAAACAAATAATGTAAATAAGTCCAGCCCCTCGTTGGGCGCCAACTTTGAACAACTCTCCTCACTAAAAAGTATTCAGGGCATCCTTCCCTCGGGGCGACCTAAAACCTCTAGCTTAATAGCAAGTCCAAATGGAGACATACACATAGATAGGCATTAAAAACAAATGCGATCCGAGCCAGATCATTTGCTGCGCCTTTAGTACCTCTTTGTGTATGCATACTAAGTAGAGTATATACCCAGTATACACAAATCCTATTTCAGCTCCTGCTAGGATTGAAATAAAAATTTGGTGGAAGCGGAGTGACTTACGCCTCCCTCGTCTGTCACAGCGGACAGGGCGGGGCCCATGTTGCCATCGGTCTCTCCTTCGGGCAGGGGCTCGTTGTAGTCCTTGTAGGAATAGTCGTATTCCTTCATGCCCAGGTCTCCAGTCACATACTCCTCAGTAAAGGCCTCGACCTCACCACCTGCCTTGGCCAAATCTACCTCCTCTGCCACCAATGTCTCCTCCTCCTGGGGCAGAGCGATGACGGAATGGAGGTGCCAAAAGAGAGAAAAAGAGCAAAGAGAGAGAGAGAGAAAGAGAGAAGAAGAGAAAGACAGGAAGAAGAAAAGGATCATAGAAAAGAAATCCAAGATATTGACGAAAAGTAAAGTGACAGTAATGTCAATATTAAGAAAAGGTTGACAGTGAATGATAGATAAAGAAGCAGAGATACCGGGAGAAAAGGAGATGGCAGAGTGTGTGGTAAGTCTTACCTTTTACAAAACACAGACACTGACAGAGGGACATAGAGCATAGTGACACCTGGTGGACATCAAAGGAACTGCCAGTTCTTCAGGTAATTTCCTCACCAATGCATGGAAAGCTTAAGGCTTATTCATGCTCCATTAATATCTCCATGAATTTCATTAAGGGCCTTCTGGTCTTTGAGGCCATCATCTCTTACACATGTAGGCATATTTATTATTAGGCTTATAATAATGGCATGTTTCCACCAAAGCTTATATGGTTTATCACCAGCTTGTGTGTTTGTGTCTAATGATTGAGTTTACTGAAAAGGAAGTAGAATAATTGTGGGCTAGCAATACACTAATTAGTCATTCAGTATAATATTTTATTGTATAAGACTCACTGACACAACCACACAAGAATGAGATGAAGCACCCCACTTTGTGAAAACAAAAGCTGCTGCTTTTTTGCAAAGCTATTACTATGTTACTTTTCCTATTCAACTTACCACTGCTGGCTATGTAAAACCTTATGTAACAGGTCCAACATTGATTATATAGATCAAAATGACTGAATATAATGCTGGCTATTGAAATAAAGGAAACTATTTATTTCTCAATAGAAAACAAAACTCAGAAACCTTTCAAATTCAAATGACATTTTTTAAACGATTTACCATTTCTTCTTTGAAGATAATAATAAAAAAACACATACAACAGAACTGTGAGGAAAGAGTCACATTCTGGCAGATAGGGCTGAGGATAGCCACTATAATTAACTCTAAAAAATGCAGTTACATATGCTGTCAAACAAGAATGCATGATATCCATTCCTTTGCCGTGTATATCAAATATTCTTATGCGACTCCCATCTTCTCAAGACTTTTGTTCTTTTTTCAAGACTAAATGTGTTATCAAATAGAATCTTGACATGAGAACAAAAAATTATCTTGGGTTAGGGAAAATGAGAGCCACATGAAAATGTTTGATACGCCAAAATGAATGTGGTGCATTCCTCTTTGAAAAAGTGTGGCATGTCTCATGTTACTGGTGGCAAAAAAATCTAAAATGGTTAGGAGTGTTATGGTGCGTGACAACCTGTTAGACTACTTTGTTAAACTACAGGATGGCTGGGCTCACCTCCACATAGAAATTACTAGGAAGTATATAATAGTATCTAATAATGAATGTGTGTATTGACTTTAGCTGGGGAGTCTTTTGAACTAGTGTGATATCGCTGGTGTCTTCTCCCACTGTTTTGCTATGTGCGGTTTACCTGGCCAGTGGTCGCTTCTTGTCCAATCACCTCACTCTCTGGCTGTAGGTCTGCCTCCTCATAATAATAATCCGTCTCTGTAGGGGTGTGGCCAGCCTCAGAATTTGCAGTTTCTACATCCTGATTGGTCAGGTCAAGAAGAGGTGGGGGGACCAGGGTGGAGGTAGGCAGGTTTGAATGAGAAAGGGTGGTTAGTTTAAAGATGGTCAGGATTATGACTGATGTGTTAAAAGAAAGGATGAGACACATTACAGGGGATGTTTGTCAGATAAAAAGGCAAACATCAAAGAGTTTTGCCAAATACCTCTCTGGCAAAACATGTTTTCAAAGTTTAGAAATGTCACTTTGAGTTAGAAAGACATTTTAGCAGTTAAAAAATCTTGATGACTATGAATATTGCCATCTGCAAGATTTAGCAACTGTCCATACTGAAATGTATTTCTTGAATCCCTGAAAGATTTTGACTGTAAAAAAAAGCCACAATGCCATGATAGGATCATTAGGTAAAGTCTGCTCTTCTGCTGATGTCAGAAGGTTGGAGAAGGCCTCAACTTGACCACCCCTGGTGAGATACATTATCACTGTTATTAATAGCGGATGCATATTTTGTTTGGTATGCTCTGTGAAGTGGGAAAGACTTTAACCAAAGACATGGGAAAAAGTTTTAACCACAAAAAGCAGCCTCACAGAACAAGTTCAACTAGTTCCAAATAACCTCAGAGCAGAGGTATTCACAATAACTAAATACTTACTTGTTTTCAATCAGTGCACACTTATCTGATCATTGTAATACATATGGTTTTTGACATTTCATACATATATTTTTAAACCATCTTAGAGCTTGATTACATTAACATACTCGCCCATCTCAATTCAACTTGCATGGTAATAGTAATTGAGCCAGAGGTCTACGATGTACACTGAATGAAGTTGAACTGACACCTAAGCATGTTTAGCGTGCTTCGTTTCTGTGAGACTGCTTCATTCATATTTAATTCAAATATGATCAAGACAGGGACACGTCTTTGAGAAAACACACGTTTGAGAGAAGTAAAGACAGAGAGAAATGTGAAAAGTTGTATTGTGTTGTCTACAGATTGTGTGGGTACATATGTTTTATGTCTCCTCTTTCTGTGTAAGAAACACATGCACACAGCTCAATCACTTCACTAGTGCACCACTCATTATTATTTAACGATGAAAAGACACAACAGGCCTTGTGTGAACGTTGAGAACAGGTTCTGAGTTTCAGGAGCTTTGAAGGGGAGTTTGTAAGGAAACGGAGAGGAGACTGTACAGATAGCCATGCTTCAATATGACAGTCTGTTATACCGCTATATCATATAGGTTCTCACCATCATATAGATCATATGATATATAAACGGAGGAGAGGGTCCAGGTTGGTATGCGCCAACTTCCTTTCTGAGGACCAGGTAGTCCACCATCTAGCTAGGTTTTACACTCAATTCTATAGTTGTTAGTGGTTCAGTCGAAAAAGTATTGCAGTCACAATTAACGCAAATTCATAAATAGCGTCAAACTGTGCAGTTTCAGCTTTATAGATGGTAAATCCAAGATTTGTAAATTATATGTATAATTTAGACAAGTATAAAACAGTTACTTCTTAAATAGATATGAATATGAAACAAATAAGTGTCACAGCGTTTTAGTATTAATGTAATCTATAAACTTAATATACCCATAGTGAAGGTATGTATCATTGTATACAAATAGTTTATCTTCTCTGCAGACCAACTTTATTTGAAAAGTGTGTCAAAAAAAGTCTAAACTCTTATGCCTAAAATGTGGCACTAAAACTATCATCCATTTAAAGCAGACACTACAAGCCTGCTTGTTCAACAGACATTTGCAGTAAAATCTGGATGGAGAACAACCTGGTTCCCAGAAGGGATAGGTGAAAGATACAGCTCTGGACTGCCACCACGGGCTCTTTGTTTGTACCTGTTGATAACCGTTGCCCAGTTTCTTCTTTGGTTTTTCCGGCACAGGGACGACGGTGCCAATGAATGCAGTCTTGCCGAAGGGAGGCATTTCTTTGGTCATCGATTTGACGTTATTTACATCAAGCACCACCTTAGTTCTCTCTGGCTTAGGGAAAGCAGGTGCAGGTGCAGGTTCTGGGCTTGGCAGCTCTTTCTTCTGTGCAGGTTTGAGGAAGGGAGGAACTTTGATGACAACTGACTCTCTTGGTTTGACTTTAGTGACCTCGGTTTTCGCTTCCTTAACCTTAGTGACCTCGGTTTTTACTACTTTAACTTTGACTTCGGTTTTTGCTACCACTACTTTGGTTTCTGCTTTTGCTGGTTTCACTTTGCTGACCACAGTTTTTTCTACTTTAACTTTAGTGACTTCTTTTTCTGGCTGTGCTTTAGTGGTTTCAGGTTTTGCTGCTTCTGCATTGCCATTAGCTTTTTTGTCACTGCTGCTTTTGCCATTTCCATTCACTTTCTTATCCTCAGCAGTTTTACCGTTGCCATTAACTTTGGCCTCACCATTTACTTTCTTCTCAACTACAGGTTTGCCATTGACCTTGGAATTACCATTTACTTTCTTCTCAACTATAGGTTTGGCATTGCCATTGACTTTGGCGTCACCATTTACTTTCTTCTCAACTATAGGTTTGGCATTGCCATTGACTTTGGCGTCACCATTTACTTTCTTCTCAACTATAGGTTTGGCATTGCCATTGACTTTGGCCTCACCATTTACTTTCTTCTCAACTATAGGTTTGGCATTTACTTTTTTTCCGCCCTTTTTCGTGGCAGGTGTGGGCTTTGCCACTGGTGTGACTGTAGTGGGTTTGATCTTGGCCAGGAGGACTTCAATTGCAGTAGGTTTGGCTTTGGCTGGTTTGGCCGGGGCAAACTTGGCTTTGGTGGGCTTGGCGGCAGCAGGTACGGCTTTAGCTGGTTTGGCTGTGCCCTCAAGCTTGGCAAGCTCTGCTTTCGCAGGTTTGGATGAGGCAGGTTTTGCCACCTTTACTACAGGTTTGGGAGCCTTAACGACTATAGGTTTGTCCGCCTTAACTACTACAGGTTTGGGAGCCTTAATGACTATAGGTTTGTCCGCCTTAACTACTACAGATTTATCTGCCTTAACTACTACAGGTTTTTCTGCCTTAACTACTACAGGTTTATCTGCCTTAACGACTACAGGTTTGCGTTTGTCAGCCTTGCCATTGGCATCCTTCTGTTGTGCATGCGTATTGGTTGTGTTGTGTTGTAGTTTGTGAGGGTCGGTGTTGAGAGGGAGAGAGAGAGAGAGAGAGAGAGAGAGAGAGAGAGAGAGAGAGAGAGAGAGAGAGAGAGAGAGAGAGAGAGATACATTGGGGGTGGGAAGGGATGAAAGCACAAGGGATGGATAGATGGAGAGAGAAAGACAAGGGTGGATGTTTTGAGACAGTGATTTAAAGATGGCTTAGGCTTGGGTGATTTACTGAGACTGTTCTGGCATTACTGGATACAGCAGAAAGAGGGCAAAGGTGCTTTACAGTTCCTATAAAGAGACGTTGTTTCAATGTAGCACAGGAAAGATAGGAACTGAGCATTTTAAAGCCAATTGAAACCTTGACTAATTGGAGCAAGGTAGGAATGTTGCTATGTGCCAATGACAAGACTCAAATTACAACAGGGTTCAGTGTAGAATTATCTTTTGATAGTCAATTTAATACAATGTGTAGCCTAATACTCAGCTCGTACAGTGCCATGGATGCTGATCTCTCCAGTAATGCCATTCTCCATATTAAAAAAGCAGCATCTTTGTGCTAATGAAAACTGGAGCCTGTGGTTTGCGGAGGCACTGGGGATGTAACGATCAGGTAAAGCTGTAGCCAAGGACACTCTGAGAAGCCTCTGATGCACTGAGCCGTCCAACTGCGAGAGAGCTGTGAGCTCATAGCCACAGAGAAGCAGCAGCATTGGGTGTCAGGCGAACAAAAGTTAGTTTTACTGGGGTGTGATCTGATATCTTAACTAGTGAAGAAAATACACAGCTAGGAACAAATATATTCAAATTCAGGCGAATACAAAAATATGTACAGTGTGTGTGCATAAATGTAAAGAATAGCTAATTGGACATGCTATGGGAAACATGCATGGTACACATAATGAGATATTGACAACAAAGGGATAATATAACATAGAAAAGGGACATTAACAATCTCAGGCAGTCAAACTGAGACACAGAGAGATTGACAGACAAATGGGCAGACAGGGGCATATTTATGCCAGATCCAGGGGAAATGCATAACCATGGATGTACAGGGGGACAGATGCTTCGATACCTTACATTGACCAAAAGACAGGTAGACCGATAACACAGTCAAATATGTGGACGCATGCAGTAATATTTATACATATGAAAAGCAGAAATGCAGTGGTTAATTCCATAATGAATCAGACATGCAAATGATATGTTAATACGGACACACATGGCAGCCCTTTCTCACCCACTGCTGTCTGAGTAGAATAATCCTTCCTCATCCTCAGCTAGTCATTTTATACAAATGCTCCATCGTTTTGTCATAACTGAGACTCAAACTCAGTGATATGACGCTATCACTGAGTCTACCTTTAATGCTTACTTTCATACAAAACATGTACTGCATTAGGTTGTTATTTCCAAGTTGAGGGTAATAATCCATATTCATTCATTTTCCTTCCTTCTCTTGACAGTTGGTCCGGCCCAGTGTGGCCAGAGAATAAGGGAGAGAGGGGCAGTGTGTGCTGTACCTGAACCCCCAGTGCCCCCACATTGTAAACATACCTACACACACTCATATATACGACAATGACAACATGTAAATGACATTAATACAACATTAATAACACAATGTTAATACAATGTGATAGGTGAGGTGAAACGAGGTGATGTAAGAGGATGAGTGGTCATGTGAATGACACCATGAGAAGGGCAGTATTACAGAGGAGAGTATGGAGAAATAGAGTGACAGGGATAGAGGCATGGTGACCTAAACTTTTATAATATGATATATATATATATATATACATTTTTACATTCAGGGGTTATGAAAGGGATTTCTTACAGTAAGAAATCCCTCTCATTGCTTAAGGTATAAATATACAAAAAACGATGTAAAAAATGTTTCATGTACTGAGCCTGAACCTTATATTTGCCTTCATTCCTCTTTCTCTGTGCCTCTATCTCTCCCTCCTTTCCCTCTATTTTGATTATCTTGCTCCCTCTTTACCTGTTGAGTGGGGCCCCCTGGTTGGGAGGAGGGGGAGATGGACAGAGAGGGGGGGGTCTGTTTTTCCCCATAATAATAGAGGTACTCATGGTCATCTTACTCCTCATCAAAGTACTGAGAGAGATGGGGGGTGGGCAAGAGGGTCATATAGGCAGAGGAATGAAGGACAGGAGGGACGAAGAGTGAGTTTCAAAGGGAGAGAAAGGTAGAGGGGGTGAGGAGGAAGGCATGAAAGGAGAAGTGAAGGGGGAAATATGGTGGGGATGAGTGCATTGGAAAATAAAATAAATGTTTTTCGATTCATTAGGACTCCATGTGTCGATTAATGTCTGGAGCCATAGTAATGGAGACACGTGGAGGATCTTGATGAATGAGAAAACAAACGCAATGAATAAAACCACAGCGATTTATATTCATTCAACAGCACTTATTTCAGCAGCATTTCAAAATACATGTTTTCTGTGATTGGTGCATCCAACGTGATACTTCTCCTTATAGTCATGAAATGAAATGATGAAGAGTAGAGAAGCAGTCTGATTGTATCATCCTCTTTCCATGACCTTTCTGTCTTCCATTTTGTTCTAAAACAGCACTTTTTTTCAAGTTGAGTGCAAATCAACTGTCATTCAATGCTTGTGTGTCTTTATTGAAATAAGTCTTGCATTAGGATTTCAACAAACCCCAAAAAAATTAAACGACATTTTTCCCAAGAGGAAACAAATGACATGAATTTACTTCTGATCAGTTTCTCATCAGTTTGCCTGTATTACTGAAGTACCATGTTTTTATTGTGTATTGTTTGTAGTGGTAAACAAAGGGCTCTGCTTTTATTTAATTCCCTCAGAACACACATAGGTGAGGTGGAAAGTGGATAGATACAAACTCATAATGGGAGAGGACAGAGCAGCACTTTGATGACTTCCTGGAGCTGTATATGTCTGGAGATGATGAGGCCTCACTGCCTTTAGTGAGCAGAGGGGTTTGTGTGGACATGCCTTCATATCAGTGAATATTGGGGCTTAGGATAGCAGCACAATGCTATCCTGTGTTGTGTTGTGTTGCACTGGGTTGTGTGGTCCTGAGTTGCTTTATGTTGTGGTCGTGATGTTTGAAGTAGCTGGACTGCATAGATAGACTCTAGTGACGTGAGCGCCATTGATACTAAGTGGTAAAAGTACTATATAAAAATGTTGTGCCTTGTAGTGGTGCAATGGTGAATGCTAATTCACTCACAGTTTACTGTTCAGTGTATGTGGTGTTTTGCTGTGTTACTCACGTATGTGTTGGGGTCCTGGGACTGGATCTTGGGTAGGGGGAATCACAGTCGGGGCTGTAGTGTTCACAGAAGTCATAAGCAGCCTGAGGGTTGGATGCGATCAGCAGCTGTTGGATATCACCCTGTGGGAAATAGAAAACAAACAGAAAACCTCATTGAAATGAGAAGTAATATCATTTGAATCAGTTCCTGAGCTGAAAGCAGATCAGCTGCCTTTGAAGGAATAAGGGTTCATCAGGTTTTTGTTGGACAAACAAGAAGAAGAAGAACATGAAGGTTAATGAAGAACATTACAGTTACTCTGTTAATGTGAGTGGTTCAGCTTGGTAATAACATAACATGGTAGCCTATTTACTGAAGCAAATTGAACATCTTAATAAAAGTGCTACCACTACAACAGGTATTAACAGCAACCGTGTCCCAGTAGCCTTCACAATCCTAGCCCCTTTTCCTTCGATACCACAAACCTATAAGAACTTGATAGGTCAAAGAAAGAAGTTAGACCCATATTCAGTCTTTCTATCAATGCTCAGGAAGGAGAGGAGTTGAGAAAAGATAGCAGTCTAATAATATTGGGACAGGTATATCTCTATGGCACTAGTGTCATGTATATCACTATGGCACTAGTGCCTTGTACAGCTCTATTGCACAAGTGACTAGTGCCTGACTGTGTGACCTCTGACCTGGAAGACCTCCTCGTCCAGCAGGCGTGCTCCGAACATGGTGATGCCCTTGGTGTCCACCACAGGGCTGTTGCTGCGGGGCAGGGCCCTGGTCATGCGCTTCTTACAGTCCAGGAGCAGGGTGACGTTCTTCTTCGACACGGAGATAGCGATGCGGTGCCACCTATAGGCAGGGAGGAGGTAAAGCACAACTGTGTAATGTGTTGGAGGGGGTTGCTTAAAGGAAACCCCAATGTATACAGTGTAAGTTGTACGTGTGTGTGTGTGTGTGTGTGTGTGTGTGTGTGTGTGTGTGTGTGTGTGTGTGTGTGTGTGTGTGTGTGTGTGTGTGTGTGTGTGTGTGTGTGAGAAAGACTTATGGGACTTTATATGATTGAAAACAGACTGTTTTCAAACCTCTCCACTGGTACCCCCAGCCGTTCCATGTGTTTGAACTATTCCAGAGCTAGCACACCAGATTCAACTTGTCAACTAATTATCAAGCCCTTGATAGGTTGAATCAGTGACTTATTTCACGGCTACAACAAAATTGTGAAACGTCTGGGAGTCCTTGAGGAGCGATTTGAAAACCACTGTTCTGAGACACTGAGGCAAAATTTGTCAAATTTCATAACAACCCTGCAAAATCTGACCTATCAAGAAGATATTCATATGATATAATACAGTTGCATAAAACAAAAACAACCATGCATGCAAATACTGAAAACCCTAGTCCATCAAACCCAGTACACATGCAAACACTGAAAACCCCAGTCCATCAAACCCAGTACACATGCAAACACTGAAAACCCCAGTCCATCAAACCCAGTACACATGCAAACACTGACACAGACACAGACACACACACACACACACACAGAGCCGCGGGACGTGTTGTTACTGACTTGCCGTCGGCCAGGTTGACGCCGCTGAAGAGGGGGTAGTCCTCGGGGGCGGGCTTGCCGGTCTGGTCCTCGTACAGGAAGACGGGGGAACGTCCCAGCTCCACACCCAGCTGCTGGACACCCTGCTCACTGTAGATGGACAACAGGAAGGCCTGGAGGCCCGCATGGGCCTTGACCAGGGCCATGATGGAGAAATTCTCCGGGAAACGACCTGGAGGAGAGGGTTGGAAGAGGAGGCATGAAGGGAAGAAGAGGAGAGGAGAGAGGGAGGCATTGGGGGAAGAAGGAAGAGAGGAGAGAAGGAGGAATTGGGGGAAGAAGGAAGAGAGGAGAGAGGGAGGCATTGAAGGAAGAAAGAAGAGAGGAGAGAGGGAGGAATTGGGGGAAGAAGGAAGAGAGGAGAGAAGGAGGAATTGGGGGAAGAAGGAAGAGAGGAGAGAGGGAGGCATTGAAGGAAGAAAGAAGAGAGGAGAGAGGGAGGCATTGGGGGAAGAAAGAAGAGAGGAGAGAGGGAGGCATTGGGGGAAGAAAGAAGAGAGGAGAGAGGGAGGAATTGGGGAAGAAAGAAGAGAGGAGAGAGGGAGGCATTGAGGGAAAAAAGAAGAGAGGAGAGAGGGAGGCATTGGGGGAAGAAAGAAGAGAGGAGAGAGGAAGGATATTAGACACAGTAGCGGGGTAGACGACTGATGACAAATTAGAGTTAGGGGTGTCTAAGAGCAGACAGCTGCACATTTTATTGGAATTTAAAGGGTGAGGGTTTGAAGGATTGAAGTGTGAACAGACATTAGAGGTGGGTGTAGAAAAATCAAAAACCCAGACTAAGAAAATGAGCTTTCAACCACATAAGTGCTACTTACTATCCTAGTGCGCTTCAGGGTCTCAGACGGTAGTTAGTTGGCTCTTCATTTGTTTAGGCTATTCCAAAGCCATTTCAATTTCACATGCTCTTGCACGAAATAATGATATGCCTAACGCAAAAGCAATGTAACACTAAAGCTGCAAAGTTATGGCCCAACTATCCTCCTTATGGTAATTGTAAGATGAAAAGAAACATTAAAAACTAAAAACAACGATAGGAACAAAAATAGCAATCATGACACATTACAAAAATACATTCACAGACTGCACGTGGCATACATTGTATGCCCCAGTCTGTGTCCATTGTTTCAGCAATCCATCCCATTTACAGGTAATGTCGACCACATCTTTCCAAGTCAATCTGAGAGATGAGGTATGTTGTAGCTTCAGTCCAGTTGAGGCCTGGGTCGTGTTCATTAGGGCACTCAATGGAAAACATTTAAAAACGTTTTGCAACAGAAAACAAAAATGAATGTTTCTTATTAGGAAAGTCCAGGTAGTCCCTCCCTGTTTGAGTCCGCTTTCTTCCATTTGCTGCCTAATGAACACGACCCTAGTTAGACATGGATATAGAGGTACTGTACCTGAGAAGAGTTGATTGGTGGGGGCAGAGATCTGGGCCTTCTTGGTGATGCGGTAGGCATGGTCCCCAGAGCCGGCACGGCGGGAGGTGCAGAAGCCTGGAACCTTCCGCACCCCCTCGGGGAGAGAGGGCAGCTGCAGCATCCGCAACACATCTACTGGATCTGAGGAGAGATGGAGAGAGAGAGAGAGGGTTAATAGACAAAACTGCATGGAGTTATGGTCGTGATCCTTTGTTACATATTCATGAATGGACTCTATCATGATATAGTTTTGACATTGATTGCAATTGATTAGAATCATCTTACATATCATAATACGTTTCTGTATAGGTCATGGTCTGAGACCCACCACCCTTCCAGTAAGATTTGTAGATTCAATATTAGGCCTATATCCTACAGTTACACTCATCAGATGTCAAAGTATCATAGACATAATTATTGCTGTAAGGAAAATAAATGCAAAAGCTTTTACGGCAATAGAAAGTCCCCAAGTCTAGTCCACCATCTTATACACTCTATCTAACCTGAGGAACAGTCTCCTCTATTCTACCATTGTCTGTCAAGCAAACATAACAAGTACCATAAATGTGATAGTGCTGAGTCATGGAAGTCTGTGCAAACAGAACACACCGACCGCAGACATCACCGCCAATCTCACATCCTGCCTCCATACCAGGTATGACTGTCTGTCACCCATACTTTGCTTGGCTGAACCAATGGGCTGACTCCTCAGGGCCAGTTTCCCTACATTAAGCCTACATCTGGACTAAAAAGCACTTTCAATAGAGATTCTCCATTTAGCGTGCTCTTTAGCTAAGACTAGGCTTAATCTGGGTCTGGGAAACTGGCCCTCACTCAATGTGCCACGTTGAACCTGTCTATTCTGCCCAAGTAAGACTTGGGTTGGATAAGATGTGGAATGCTACTGCCTTATTCAATCAAACCAGGAAACAGAGTTTCTGGGATAAGTCAAACAACTTGCATGCTTGAATTAATGTACTCAACAAAGCAATTATTCCTTCAAACATGCTCTATTACCTAGCAGGATTAATCGTTTTGACTCCACCCAGTTACCAATTTAGCCGGAATGGGGCCCTTGGTTGGTTCAGGAATGTGACTAAGTTCCTGGACACTCCAACAAGAGAGCAGTGTGTTCAGCCTAAGCAAGTTAGGTCCTCCCATCTTTCTTCACTATGTTTCAGAGGAGGGACTTTTCTCAAGGTTGTATTATTTCATTCAGAGTTGGTCTTGGCTGCTCTATCTGTGTTCGAGACGCTAGGTACATTTTTCTATACTGTTAATGGGCGGCAAAGTTTCATTTACAGTGCACCCTGCAGTAACACTAGTCCTAATATCCTTATGATGCCAGACAAGCATTTTAAAGGCAGGAATGATTGGAATGACTGAATTTCCACAGATATGAATTCAAATTACAACTTTGTCTTTATTGTTGCCATTTCATTAAAAAAACAGTAAGCCACATTTACTATAGCCATTTACAGCCTATTTAATAAACAGCACTTTTGAAATGAAAGACAAAAGCAATCCTAGCCTGGAATAGGAATGTATCTTTTGATTCATTGAAAAAATGTCCCAACCAAAGCACATTCATATGTAATGATAGGATACTATTATTCCCATAAACCAGCCTGTACTCTGTATTGGAGTCTCAATACCAATGAACTGGACCATATGATATTATATAATTTTCATCACAATGATCCAATACAGGCTAATTGTGTTTAGGTGACACCCTGCTAGCAACCTGTTTGAAGGCCTCAGATGACAGATGGTGAACTCTCAAATGGTGCGTTAATATTGACTCAGAGAATCGGGACCTCAGCCTATTACCAACACACTAACTCAGAGAGAGGAGGGATGTAGCAGAGAGGGAATTCTCTACAGACAGAGAGAGGGAGAGTGATATTGTAATGCCCCATTTACTCTCCAAAACAGGAACTGAGAGAACGAGACGGGGGGGAGAGAGGGAGAGAAAGAGAGAGAAGGGGGTGGAAAGAGGGAGAGAGCGAGGGCGCGAGGGAGAAAGAGAGAGGATGAGAGAGACAGTGAGAGAGGGACGAGAGCGAAAGAGGATGAGAGAGGTAGGAGGAGAGAAAATGCAGACAGCTCGGCCCTGTGATGCTGGATACGGTATCAGATTCCTCAGCAGGATCACACGCACAATGAGCACCTCTGTTTCGGCCCGCTCACCGCTGCTCTGCTCAATGGGCCCTTCCTGCCAGGAGGCCTTGGGAGAGGAGGACGAACGAAAATATAACGTCAAAAACACACACCCACAAAAAAAACATACAAGGAGTGGAAAATATGGAGCCAGACAGGGGTAGACAAGGCAGGCAAGCCCCCGCTCTCTCTTTGCCTGCTTTTATTTATCCTTTCTCCCTCTCCTTTAACCACTCACATATGGTCACAGAGTAGAGACCACCCTGTACACAGCGTCATTAAAGGGGAGTACCAGGTGTGTGAAGGGAGTTAACACCCTGTACTGTAAATGATAATTATTTTATTATCCTTCACGTTGCTTTATTCACAGAAGCATAGTAAAAATAAAAAATAAAAACGATGTTTTATTGTCACATACACCGGACAGTGAGCTACAGTGATTATGGAATCACAGTCATTGAACTAGCCTATCCATTTTCTTTCACCCAAATAGCCTACATACAGTAGTATACTCCAACCATTATCAACCAGGATGTTAGAAATTGTTCATGGTGTCTTTTATATGTAGGCCTTGTTATCAACAAAAATGATTCACATATAGCATTAAGCCCAATCAAAACAATCCTAAATGTAAGACTATTGGAAAATGTAGTGCAATGTAATGAAGTTCAGGTAAAGAAACAGGAGCGGGACGGCTGCTTTAATGTAATTAACTTAATTGACCACTAGATGGGGCTAGGTCAGACACAGAACTCTCCTGACAGCTGTTAGAAAGGAGCCTGTTCAGGAGGGTGAAACGTGACAGAACGCTCAGATAGAAAAGGACTGTGTAGAGCAGATGTGATTGTCTGTCAGGTAGAATAAGGACTCCTGTTAGCTCTGTTTGTTACATTTCTATCTGCACTTCCATGTCTTATTTCACCTTCAATTCTTTCCAACGGTATAATTAATGTTAAAACACAAACGATATATTGGGGCCGAAAAGCAATCTATGCTTTGATAGGATGGCAAAAAACTCTGATGGGTATAGCCTACTGTTTCATTGTATTCATGACAGAATGCATACTGTACAGCACACACACTAAGGCACACACCACACACACCAATAAAACCATTCAACGGTGTTCATAACTGATCACAGTTTAAACACGGACTCCATACATCCAGGCCAATACATCTTTGACCATAAAACAGTTAACTGACCCAAAACCAACGGAGTGAAACAAACAATCCTGTTGTCCAAACACAGAGACTCCGAACAGACACTGTTGAAGGAGACTAGGTGACATGACATACACACCCATGCTAAACAGAGCCCTATGAAACCACTGCAGACCAGACCAGTCACACTCCAGATGACCCTCTAGGCTGGTTCCCATTAACATTGCAGCGCTTTTGTAACACTGTCCAACGTTAAACAAGGAGGGTGAGAACCAGGACTGAGGAGCGTTCTTCACCTCACCCAGTGGGTAACCTCTTGTTTACCACCTCGACCCCCTGCTCCTTTCACTCTTTCTTCTGGGGCATCCTCGTACGGCGCCAAATACCAGACAGACACACAACCTGACACCTTGACCCCTGACCTCTCACCTTTACTGTCACACCAAGCTGACATTGTTAGAGCGAGACAGAGAAAGAGAGAAAAACAAAGAGAGAGAACAGAAAAGTGTTACAGACAGGATGGAATGAGAAGGAGACAAAAATAGGAAGTGAAAAGAGCTAAAACATAGAGGACATGGAAGATGATTGAAGATGATTCTTGCCTTTAAAAAAGGTTTGTCCTCGATTTCCTCTCTTTCGTGCAACTCTCACTCTCCCTCTCTCTCTCGTTCTCTCCAGCCAACCACAATAGTTAGGCGTGTGTGTTCAGCTCAGACTGGGGGTTAGGCCTATAATTTACATCATTCTCTATAGTTATAATGTATTTATAATCATCCATGTACACAGACAGAAAATCCATTATATACAACCACACTATAAAAAGGAGTTATTGAGACATGATATACATATATTTATATACAATTAGGATTTAATATGAAAGAATGCGCAATGCGGTAGAGATTTCAAAGAGGGTCAGATGTTTGGAAGGGTTGCCTGGGGTAAGTATAAGAGACTATTGAAGATTGACGAACTCAACCTCAAGTTGAGAAACTTCTAACGACTTCTAACCATCAAACATTCCACAAAACAACTGATGAAACCTTGCCATATCGTATAATTCAAGAAAAAACTTGTCATCTGACATGTACATACAGTGTTTGGTACAATCAACGTTTTAAACAGCCTAGCTAACACGCCTCAATGTCTTGTCCTAATATGGTCATGGATATCTCCAAACATGTTTCATTTGACAGAGACATTACTAGACAGGAGATCACATTATCAGACAATCAATTGTAGCCCCTGACTACAGCTTAGGCCTAACCTCGTAACGGTTGCACTTTATTTTGTCTGAGACCTGCAGCCTCTGAAAAAACATTCAGTAGAGTGTAAGGTCACAATCGGTGCTATAAAGAAGATCACAAGTCAATGCTATAAAAAACCCATAGGAAAGCACCCATTTCTCTATGTAAGAGATCGTACCCTCAAGCAATTCTGGGTGAATGGTAGGATAAGACAAGCTGGTCAGTATGGTGGACAGTGGTGAATCACAGCTCATTCTGTTGAACATAAAGCCAGTGAGGAGGTGGATTAGCTATAGCCTGGTTAAAACAGACTGAGTGCTACGTTCACTAATGTTTTACTTTGAGCGTAGCGTTCTGTCTGGTTTAACCAGGCTAGGAAGATGTAAACCTAACCATTGCCCTATGCTACAAAAGGTAGGCATATCCCCGATCGGCAGTTCTACTGCAGAGTGCCAACGTGGACCGCGATGAATGTGGTTCAGTTCAGCCAGTGACTCAGTTGGGCCTAGGATAGGATTAGCCCTAAGGGAGGATACGTGGACCACAATATGATAGGCCTTGGTAGTCAACTAAAACATACAGCCCAGACAGCCACCGCCAAATAAAGAACTGAAGCAAAGTTGGAAGGCTAAAATACTGCACATGTCTTCTTGGCAGTTAGGCCTAGTATCCAATAGAAGTACAAGCAAGAATCCCAACTCAGGAAGTAACAAGATACATTTACATTTTAGTCATTTAGCAGACACTCTTATCCAGAGCGACTTACAGGAGCAATTAGGGTTAAGTGCCTTGCTCAAGGGCACATCGACAGATTTTTCACCTAGTCGGCTTGGGGATTAGAACCAGCGACCTTTCGGTTACTGGCACAACGCTCTTAACCACTAAGCTACCTGCCGCCCCAAGATAGTGCCCTTCCATGTTAAACACATGGCTTAACTAGTCCCACATCCTAACCAGGTGCTCCACAACTCTGTTTTACATGTAGGCCTAAGTCCAAATTCAATGCCTTATATAGATACACAACATAAACTTTGTAATGTAACATAGCTGCCATACAGCTTTACACCACTCTACACAATCATGAGTCTGACTGGTAAACAGTGAAACCAACCAGACTTTAGCAAAGTATACCGAAGAGCTTACACCCCATTTATCACTGAGCCTAGGAATGGTGATAAAGTCAGGCTTGTTAAATAGTGCTGTGGAACTATGTAGATTACAGAACAATAAGGTATCATCATCGTTTATGGAGACCCTTGGCAACAGCCCATCCGAATGTGGAAATTCCCCTCCGAAAATCACCTAACATTTTGAAATCTTTATCGGTGAACATTATCTCGAATTAGAACATCATGTGAGGTGGGACACGATGGCAGGCTATGGTTTTTCATCTCTAAATGGCCCAATATGTTATATGAAGGGGGTCAGGGGTGGTATAGACCATACAAGCAGCCATTTAAACACAGCAACTGGTCTGGATTCCCGTGAATTGTCCCCAAAAGCAAAGCTGTCAGACTCTCTTGCGCCAGGGGCTCTGCAACCATACATTGTGCAAATCATAGGTCTCTAAAACACTTATCGTGATCAAAAGCGACACAAAATAGCAAGAGAATTCTAGATGACTAGGTCCATAAATTATAACTTCAGTTCTGGAGTTAGACTTTGCAATAGCAGAATGCATTATCTGTCATTTATATTCTTACATCTCATGCATGTCCACTCATGGACAGCTGATGCCTTCAAAACGTATAGAATATTGCCAGTCTGAAATAATTGATACAAATCTACATGCAAAAGCACCCATCTGAGTTCCCAGACACTCCAACACACCAACCAGGAAAATGACAGTGATTAGTCTACCAGGAACAGTAGGTCTAGACTGACAGTGTATGATTATGCTTTGGCAAGTCCATTTTCAGAAAACCCTTGAAGGAAAGATGTCTAACTATCTCTCTCGCAAAACCCAAATAATCTCCTCAAAAGCAGAGCGCTGAAAGGGACTCTAGTCTGATGGGCTACTGCGGTTAGTCTGAAACGTGACTATGACATTTATGGTTGGCGGCGAAGTGAACTGGGTAGGCCCTTTTGACACTGCAAGACTTCTGATTTACAGCTTTACATGGTTGATACGCAGTTAGGGCCTTCGGTTGTGCATGTTTCACATCTACAGTATTGCCGCAGTCTGGGCCAAGCCCTAAGTCTATCTCTGGGTGTGCGGAGTGGAATGTGGGCAACTGGGGGTGTGGGTTCATGACCCATTGTGGACGCTTTGATGCCCTTTTGGTTTTCCTTTGTGGGTTCTTGACCGACCCTGAACCACTCATCAACTCTCATGATAAGTGAATGGAGGAGAGGGACTCCTCTCATGGTACACTAACACTAGGGCCTTGTGACTGAACAGTATCTGGTATTTAGTGTGCTGGTCTGATGAGCTCTGCACCACTGCTGCTACCTGTTGGAGGCAGCTAAAGCGGCTATGGTACTGCTCAACTTCAGGGACAACATGCAACTGGACAAAAGCCACAAGCATGCCAAGGAGAGAAAGAGGGAGAGGGGAAGAGAGAGAGAGAGAGAGAGAGAGAGAGAGAGAGAGAGAGAGAGAGAGAGAGAGAGAGAGAGAGAGAGAGAGAGAGAGAGAGAGAGAGAGAGAGAGAGAGAGAGAGAGAGAGAGAGAGAGAGAGTGAAAACAAGAAATATGTGAATAATACGTCCCACAGGACACAGGAAAAAATACAAGACAAAGGACAATAAAGTTGACAGGCCTCCAGTTGCAGAGTACACATAGATAAATACTCACACTTACGTACACCCACAAGCATGCCTGTGGCATAGGCTGAGGACAAATAGCCAGGGCCCTACTGGTCTGCCACACAGTGGCTCTATTCACTACCTCTGTGACTGCCAGGGGGAGAAAGAGTGAGAGAGCGCAGGGGAAAGCGGGTGTGAGGGAAGGTGTTTTGGTTAGAATAAGTGAGACAGACCGTTCTTTGAGAATGATTGCTTTGAAATGAGGTTAAGGAACATCCATGTTAAGAAAATATTGCCCACCTATTTTGTTAATGTACAAAACCCTGCTTTCATTCCTTTTACCCTCTGTGTCTGTCATGCTATACATCCCAGTGGGATGAGCATAAACAGTAGGGCCAGATATTCTGAGGGAGCCACAGCACAGTCCATCTTTAATTCGGCTTTCATTGCCTGGGTGTGGACCTGTTTAGTCTTTAGTGTATAGCCCATATCCAAATGCCATTTGTGAACATCATAAACCAAGAAGCAATCACACAGTAGCATGGGCAGTAGCAGGGGTTTGAATGAACGTTTAGATACTGCCTCGTCGTACTGATGTCCTTAAGGCCATTCCCGCGCAATTATGCACGAGTGTGCCCAACTATGGAAAGAAGATTATATGAATCCATCGAATATTCTGTTCGTTAACTAGGAATTCTAATAAATGGAAAGCACTTCTGAACTTTAAAATTATCTTACGCATTTTTGCAAGCACACTCCATCCATATAGGTCATAACGTCAGAAAAACAGTTCAAGGTGTCAAAGACACAGAGGTGCACATTCATTTGAAAGGGGCATTTCCACACCATAAATGGAAAAAAATCCATAGGGTTCACAGACGCATATACACAAACACAACTGTACAAAGCGAACATACACTCCGAGACACTTACGCATTCACTCTCGATACCGCTCTCTCTCTCTTCGACTAACTCTTGCAGAAGCGCACACTACCGTATAATAACCTATTAATAAAAAGCAAAAATGTTCAGACATCCTCCTTCAAAATACACACAGCAGTCGGACGACGGGAAAATGCAATCGGCTCTGCAATCTGAAATTGGAACTCGAGCCAAGGAAAACAGAAGAGCGCACAAATTATGGTAGAAACCCCCATCAGTACACACTAGCATCTATTCCCACTTAAAACGCCTTGGGCATTAAAGCGTAATCAACCAAAACTGCAAATGAAAGTCGCATTCATCCAATGTTGCACCCGAAGAGAACAGCTGTCTTTTGAAAATGCTGGCTATATTAATCTATTACATTGCCAATATCTTGCAAGAGGTTTCCCACGCAGGCACTACAAGCAGTGCTCTTCTTACGTGGGCCTCATACATTTGGGATAAAGCTCAATATGCAATTGCTATATAAAACTGTAGGATATTATTATGTTATAATATAATTATATGAGTGCCTATTATATTAGCATAATAAGGTGTCAACTTTAATGGTTCAATTGTAGGCCTATTCAAATTGGCCAATATTGTTATTAGTTACCTATGTCCAACTGAATAAATAAATAATTGATAAATGTCAAATTCTACAAAAGTAACATTTTACTAAGAGCATAACTAGTAGAGTTGAGGGAATGAATGGTACCTCTGTGTTAAAAATGACGGAAAGATCCAAATGCGCATGTTATAATCTAGTGGTCAGTCACGGAATTACCGTCCTGCCTTGAAGACATTCTTTGACACCAAATTCTTCGAAAAACAATTATGCATTGATGCTGTTGAATCTTAAAATAAATAGTTAACCATGTTTAATTAAAAGTATTATAATCATAACGATAACTGATTATAAAAACCTAATTATTAGTATACCTAATTACAATTATTGATCGGCTATTAGGCTATTATTAAGCATAAACTGTTGTTGTTTGCTTTAAACTGCTTATTGTTCAAAAGGATCATACAAATCAATAAAATGATTCAATCATGATACAGTAACTTCATAAAAACAATGGTAACTATTTTTAGAAACCCAAAAAACAATAGAGGTGACCAATGTTAAACAACGTAAGTTATGGGCTATCACAAGTAGACCCTCCTCACAAAACAAAAGGGTGATGAGAGGTGATAAGGAGGGGCGAACTGGTAAACATCTAATCAAGTCACTATAACATGTCCACAGTCATTACTTTGACGTTGCCACTGTATCTCCACATACGCACAGACCTACATCCAGGAGTGAAGAGAACGATAAATCAGACGTGAACTCCAAAGTAGCCTAGCTCAGTATAATGTTGGCTGCTGAACGCACCGTCCTATCCTATGGCCCCGTCTGGAATGAAAAGCTCATCCATGCGCAATGGCGCACGAGCTTGTCAAAAAAATTTCAAAAAGGTAACTTAATTCCTCCTTAAAGCAATAATTCCTCCACTTAATTCGTTTAAAGATATTGTCAAATGTAGAAGAAAACATTACATTTACAACCACCACAAAAAACGTCTAAATATACCCGAAATGGTTGAGCGGTTGGGCTAACTGCAACAGGGAATTGACTGACACCTGTCAGCGCAGCGCCTTTCACCACGGTCTCTTGAGGAAGAAGACATGAATGCCTCAAAATATTGTTTGAGAAGAACATTAAATTAGTTATAAACCCTATTCAGAATGTACTGTTTTTAGGTAATTTAGGCTAGCAGTAGGCTAAACTACCACAGGTCACCTGTAAACCTAGGCTACAATCGTTGGAAATCTTGCCAAATAGCATCACTTTTCGAAAGCAAATAGCACGGTACAGGCAGTCAGTGCTTGACAATTCTGAGATTTGGTACAATATACATGGCATTTCAGACAAATATTTAGCTGCAAAGTCTCACTGGAACGCTTAAAAGAAAAGCCATCTTACCTGCTCGAGCCACGGGTAGTTGGCACAGCGCGAGCACCAGGGTTACCAAGGCAAAAGAGGAAAGGTCCACACGCCATGGTCTCCGCTTCTTCCGAAAAGGGCAATCTCGAATATCCATAGTTTTGTAGTTGTTTGACGTTGGACTATAAGGTAGGATATGTTCAAATTAGTTATCCTCTCTCACAGAAAGTCAGTCGAAGAGAGTTTCGACTGGACCTTCTGTGAGGCAAAAAAAAGAGAAAAAGGCACGCCTCTGGAGACGTCTTTTACCTCTCCTTATCGCTTCTTTAATAAGTGACCTATATCTACCTATGCTATGTACAAATTTAAATAGTAAAAGGGGTACGGGCAATAAATATTTGATTTTATATCCCTAGTGCTAAAGCTCCATTGAGTCAGCGGAGTGGATATGAGTACCCACAGCAGAGAGAGACCTGAAATCACTCTCTCTCCTTTCTCTTTCCCCCTTCCTACTTTCTCCCACGAAAAGTGAGCGAGCGTGTGTGTGCGTGAGGAGAGAGATAATGACTGAGTGGCAGAGGGGAAGGAGGGAGGGAGAGATTGTGCGTAATTGCGCGCGCGGCACACATAGGTTACGTGTGCAAATGAGAAAAAGGTGGAGGTGGCTAGAGGAAGAGAGCATGCGATAAATGGAAAGTTTATAATGCATGTGGAGTAATATTATTGCACAAGGGATGCATGCATAATCCTGAATGTAAACCTGTGTCACGGTCTTCTTATTAGGGACAAATTGCTGTCGCACCTTCTCTCTATTTCCTACTTTTCATCCTCGTCTTAGTATCCGTGGCACTGTGTTGCGCTCTCTCCAGGCGTATGCTCGATTTTTTAAATTACGAGCGTCTGTCTGTCTGTCAAACAGATTTTTTTCTGTCCCGGTATATCCGGATAAGACAGCCGGACAGTGTAGGACCGGTCGGTCCGCAAAATCTGTATAGGAATTGCCGCAGCCAATCAGTTCGCTGTCCGATCTCGCACACGCATCTAATCCACGCCCATATAAGATGCCATCGAGCTTCCCGTGCTCCTGTAAAGTCTGATTGGTCAGTCCCACATGGCGTCAGCGGCTACCCAGGTGCGACAGTGAGAACATTATTGCAGAGCAGGCACATTTCTCGTGATCATAACTTGAACTTGTCCAATTTCATTCCCATAGCTGTTTTATGACACTGGGGGTTTACATGAGTAGGCTAGATATAACAGGGTTTGGGTTCAGAGTTGGGGTCAGTTCCTTTTTATTAAAAACATACATTGAATATCAATCCATCCCCTGAATGGACCACTTGAAGCCTACAGGTATAATGCCATGATGCATGTATGACCCCTTTATAAATGTCTTATAATAATCTCATAATGATCCGGACTAAATAACAGCAGTTTGAGACAGTTGAAAAGGGTATGCATAGAAATACATAAAACATTACAAGCCTTGCTATAAGACATTATAAAGGCTCATACATGATTATAACAAGTTATAAAGCTAGCTGGATGCTTTAAGTAAAGTTTTACCAAATATTATTATATACCTTTTAATGTCATTTTCTGATTGCCACTGATGTTAGTGTTCCTGTATTTTTTCTTAGGCAGGGCAGTGGGCACTGAAGACCATCAGAATATATGGCTGCCAAAAACAACATTTTCTATCATTATCCATAGTCGTTTTCAGAGTTGATCGTCAGATGAATTGACGGCTACAATTTGAAGTATTTTGTGATAGTCATTGATGGAAATGGTCAAGTATTCAAACTTAAGTCCATTACAAGTGGTTTGTGCTGGAAATCTGCATTGCATACAGTTGCCTAGATCTGATGATATACACTACATGACCAAAAGTATGTGGACACCTGCTTGTCGAACATCTCATTCCAAAATCATGGGCATTAAAATGGAGTTGGTCCACCCTTTGCTGCTATAACAGCCTCCACTCTTCTGGGAAGGCTTTCCACTAGATGTTGGAACATTGCTGTGGGGATTTGCTTCCATTCAGCCACAAGAGCATTAGTGAGGTCGGTTACTGCTGTGGGGCGATTAGGCCTGGCTCGCAGTCGGTGTCCCAATTCATTCCAAAGGTGTTCGATGGAGTTGAGGTCAGGGCTCTGTGCAGGCCAGTCAAGTTCTTCCACACCTATCTCAACAAACCATTTCTGTATGGACCTCGCTTTGTGCACGGGGGCATTGTCATGCTGAAACAGGGCCTTCCCCAAGCCTTCCCCAAACTGTTGTCACAAAGTTGGAAGCACAGAATCGTCTAGAATGTCATTGTATGCTGTAGCGTTAAGATTTCCCTTCACTGGAACTAAGGGGCCTAGCCCGAACCATGAAAAACAGCCCCAGACCATAATTCCTCCTCCACCAAACTTTAAAGTTGGCACTATGCATTGGGGCAGGTAGCGTTATCCTGGCATCCGCCAAACACAGATTAGTCCGTTGGATTGCCAGATGGGGAAGCTCTCTTGATTCATCACTCCAGAGAACATGTTTCCACTGCTCTAGAGTCCAATGGCGGCGAGCTTTACACCACTCTAGCCGACGCTTAGCATTGTGCATGGTGATCTTAGGCTTGTGTGCAGCTGCTTGGCCATGGAAACCCATTTCATGAAGCTCCCGACACACAGTTCTTGGGCTGACGTTGCTTCCAGAGGCAGTTTGGAACTTGGTAGTGAGTGTTGCAGGGGGTGTCCACATACTTTTGTATATATAGTGTAGCAGAGTTAGAGATCACTGGCTGGCTCAATCACCTCCCCTGTGACCTGAAGACAGTTATTCACAGACTGGTGTCCTGGATGGAGGTGTATTATTTCTTGTTTTGTATACTTTATTTTGTTGTAATGTACATTTCTTGTTTTTTATGTTTTATTTTATTGTTATTTTTACAGTTAAGTGTATTGAGATGTTTTACATTTGATTTCAATCTGGCAATAAGTAAAACAGTATTGCTGAAGAGGTATTATTTTTCCAAGTGTAACATCTGCATGTGACACTTTTTTAACAACCGTAGTTTATCAAAACTGTCTACTGTTCCACCTTAGCCCAACACTAAAGAAAAAGCCATTCAAATAGACTGTTATAATAAATCTCTATCATAAGATGTTCAGTTAATTTCATCTTGCCTCTAATAGTTTTCTTTGAATGAGGATAAACCTTTCATACAAGGTCGTTTCAAAGGGCTGCTAATACTTCTCCCTGTCCATTATAAACGTAATGTCCATACTATCCTCTATTTCAAAGCTGTCATAAGAACAGATGTACCGGTGTGGCTCTATGCTTTGTAAATTGCTGTACAGCGAAACAACCCGTGTTTAGTACATGTCTTTGAATGCAGAGCCAGAAGGCAATAATGAAATATAATCATCCTTTGATGTTCTCTTTCTCACTCCCTCTCATTTCTCCCTTATTTTTTTACTTAGATTCTCTGAAGGCAAACAAGTTTATATTTTGTGGTATTTTGACCATCCCACCTCTCAGTCGCAATCACTTGTGTCTCGACTGCAATATAGATGCTAGTCTGCAATTCCGAGGACTAAGTAAGGGATCATTTAGAAGTAGAAAGGACTAAGGTCCTTTTTTAGGGCCACACTGGCACTGTCCAGGCCTCTTAGGGAAATCATGCTCCCTGTCATAAGAAACTATAGGGATAAGTATGAAAACAATACAATGAAAGGAATAATTAACCAAGAGTCACCAACCATCAACTATTGCATCCACCAATTATGATTCAGGGATTATATGGCAACAGCGCTCAGATGATATTTATAGCTACCAGCAAGACTACTATTGGAAACCCAAAAAAGGGACAATCAGAACTCAACCAGAACTCATATGTGGATTGAAAAAAAGTATTGAGCATCTCTGTTCTTGGCCGACTGAACGGAGCACAATTTCTCATGCAATGGGGTAAACACAATCAAAAATCTCTGAGTGACAATTTTATGGTTTTATTTTGGACTGTAGAGCACATTGGACGCTCTATGGGCCAAGTGTTTTTGCCCCCTAACGTCGGAGTATGGATGCCGCAGTCTGTAAAAAGAGACACCCTAGAGAGAGCCTTGGTATGTGTTTGTGCCATGCTCTGCTGGTGCACTGTAGCCTTAGGTTGTTTCCATACTAAAGGCCCAAAGCAGTCAAAATTAGGATTTTCCTGGTTTATACCACATTGAACAATAGCAGATGAAACTAACACTGTAAAAGTGTGAAAGAATTTGATCAGTGTTATTTCCTGATAGTTTCTGGTTGAAAATACAATCTACACAATACCTTCTAATCAGCAGGTTTGCATGGGCGGGAGTTTCGTCTTTCCATGGTGACATCACCATGTGGTAAATTGGTTACTAGACCAATAACAAAGAGAGTTCCAAACCTCTCTGCCAATAACAGCTAGTTACGTGAACTCCACTCAGACTACTCCCAGAAAAAATCCTAGCAAAAGTCTTGCTTGAGTCTTCCTGGAGTCTTGCTGGAGTTCACGTCTAAAAAGAAAAATAAGTGTGCTTGAGAATTTTTTGTTGTTGCTAAAAATCTATTTTGCCCATTTTAATGGAGATCTATTACAGTAAGGTACTTAATTGTTACCCAGAAATTATTTGATATTGATACAAAAACGGTTGCATTGGGCCTTTAAAATTGCTATAATCACAGCTTTTGTTGAACCTGTGGTTCCCAAATCCACAGTGGCAGGGAAAGGAGAGCGGTGGGCAGAAAAGGACAGATAAGAATGAGGATTGGATGAAAGAGTGAAGGGGGAATTATGTGTTGTGCAGTCATTGGCTAAGCAAGAATATCTTAGAATATCTTTAATTATGAACAACAAAAATAAGTTGACTAACATTGGAGAAAATACACTGGGCATTCACACAACCATAGCAACAGTAGTCATAAGCACAACCAGGTGAATATCACTCTAGGAATGTACCACAGCTTATGGATGTACCAAAATGGGAGAAATGACTGAATCCACACACCCAGAATACGTTTTTGGCACAATGTGAAGAAGACATTTTACCATGAGATTTGACTGTAAAAACATTATTACA
>NW_025534509.1:0-70000 GCF_020615455.1 Coregonus clupeaformis | reverse complement strand
TTCCTTGATAATATAGGTGCAAGGGTTTTGCAATCAGGTGCTACCTAGTTCGCCTGGTTGGGCGGAGTTTGCACTTAATTTCAAATTTAGGGGCCTGGCGGCGAATGCCGAATGACCTACTCAGAACTGATGGTAAAACTGGCTTTGACTGGTGGAGTCGAAAACAAAACAACAACGAAACACACAAGGTGGAGACAGACAGTGAAGGGTTAAACTTCTGATCATTGATTAACAGACATTATAGCAGCCATCATTAGAACCAAATGGAATTGTGTCTTGTTGCTGTCTGTCATTAATTATAGAAAGGATTATAGCTTTGTCGTGGAAATTACCACTAAGGACCCCAAAGTCAAAGCTTAAATGAATTTATGTTTATTCACGCCAGTGGAGAGATTACAGACAAACAGCACTTCATGTGGAGGTTAGTCAGAAGCTCTGACGAGGTATTTCCCCCTAAGCATATTTATACTATCACTACGGGTTACACAAACATAGCCAAGTGCATCCTTTCTCAGCAAAGTGTTTGCTCCCAGAGACCGACTGCAGAGGAGGAGAAGACCTGCAACCACAGTCTGGGCGTACAGCCAATATTTCCACTCCCACTGAGCCGAACCTTGTGAGAGCAAACCTCAGACACCCTGTCTGTCTACAACAGGTGCATTTCTAAGTTATAATAATTGAACCTACGTGGGTCAATTAGTTGTTTAAAAAACAAAAAATGACAGACATTTTGGTTAATCGCTCAGCACTATGAGGCAGCAAAGCATCCCCAAACCATCGCACTACCACCACCCCATGCTTGACTGTTGGTATCAGGCTCTTACTGTGGAATGCAGTGTTTGGTTTTCGCCAGACATAACGGGACCCATGTCGTCCAAAAGGTCGACTCAGGTTTGCCAAAAAGCACCTGGAAGGACCTGGATGATCGTCAAAACTCCTGGAAGAATGTTCTATGGACAGATGAGTCAAAAGTATAACTTTTTTGGACGACATGGGTCCCGTTATGTCTGGCGAAAACCAAACACTGCATTCCACAGTAAGAGCCTGATACCAACGGTCAAGCATGGGGTGGTGGTAGTGGGATGGTTTGGGGATGCTTTGCTGCCTCATAGTGCTGAGCGATTAACCAAAATGTCTGTCATTTTTTGTTTTTTAAACAACTAATTGACCCACGTAGGTTCAATTATTATAATTTCATTTCGTTAGATTTGATTTCTGTGAGCTTAATGCACACATTGCACAGTTTCTTTAGATATATGGTGCCTTCGGAAAGTATTCAGACCCCTTGACTTTTTCCACATTTTGTTACGTTACAGCCTTATTCTAAAATTGATTACATTGTTTTCCCCCCCTCATCAATCTACACACAATACCCCATAATGACAAAGCAAAAACAGTGTTTTTGACAATTTTGCAAAAAGAATTATTTTTTTAACGGAAATATCAGATTTACATAAGTATTCAGACCCTTTACTCAGTACTATGTTGAAGCACCTATGGCAGCGATTACAGCATCGAGTCTTCTTGGGTATGACGCTACAAGCTTGGCACACCTGTATTTAGGGAGTTTCACCCATTCTTCTCTACAGATCCTCTCAAGCTCTGTCAGGTTGGATGGGGAGCGTGGCTGCACAGCTATTTTCAGGTGTCTCCAGAGATATTCGATCGGGTTCAAGTCCGGGCTCTGGCTGGGCCACTCAAGGACATTCAGAGACTTGTCCCGAAGCCACTCCTGAGTTGTCTTGGCTGTGTGCTTAGGGTCGTTGTCCTGTTGGAAGGTGAACCTTCGCCCCAGTCTGAAGTCCTGAGCGCTCTGGAGCAGGTTTTCATCAAGGATCTCTCTGTACTTTGCTCCTTTCATCTTTGCCTCGATCCTGACTAGTCTTCCAGTCCCTGCCGCTGAAAAACTTCCCCATAGCATGATGCTGCCACCACCATGCTTCACCGTAGGGATGGTGCCAGGTTTCCTCCAGACGTGACGCTTGGCATTCAGGCCAAAGAGTTCAATCTTGGTTTCATCAGACCAGAGAATCTTGTTTCTCATGGTCTGAGAGCCTTTAGGTGCCTTTTGGAAAACTCCAAGCGGGCTGTCATGTGCCTTTTACTGAGGAGTGGCTTCCGTCTGGCCACTCTACCAAAAATACCTGATTGGTGGAGTGCTGCAGAGATGTTTGTCCTTCTGGAAGGTTCTCCCATCTCCACAGAGGAACTCTAGAGCTCTGTCAGAGTGACCATCGGGTTCTTGGTCACCTCCCTGACCAAGGCCCTTCTCCCTCGATTGCTCAGTTTGGCCGGGCGGCCAGCTCTAGGAAGAGTCTTGGTGGTTCCAAACGTCTTCCATTTAGGAATGATGGAGGCCACTGTGTTCTTGGGGACCTTCAATGCTGCAGACATTTTTTGGCACCCTTCCCCAGATCTGTGCCTCGACACAATCCTGTCTCGGAGCTCTACGGACAATTCCTTTGACTACATGGCTTAGTTTAGCGCAGAAAATGTGGTAATTAACTAAAATGACCATAATCCATTGCGTGCCTACTTGTCCGGTCTGTGTGTTTATTTTACGTCTGCTACGAGAAGAGACAGAAGAATGCATGATCGAGAGGGACAGAGCTCAGTTGCTTCATGAGGTATCGCTACATGAAAATACATGATCTGAGTGACTGATAGTTGGTATTCAGAAGTTATAAAAGTATGCCTTAATTACTTTGAAGAACTACTAAAATAGTGATTTTGTCAGACAGCATAAGCCGCAGCTCTAATGATGAGATGATGACTTGGAATGAAATAATAAATTCAGCAAATAAAACAAAATGTAATATACACAACAACTGAAATATTTTATTAAAGTAATGCAAATAAATGGTTAATAAGTGATAAGCAGTAATGGGCAGTCACTACCTTCATCTGAATTGTATTAATTGTTTTATTCTGTGTTGTTATAGCATTCAACCCACATAATGCATAGTGCATTTAATGTTTAAAACAAATGATCGAAATCGAAAACCGTGATAAAAAAAAAAAATAATCAAACCGAAACGCGCAGCACTACTATCTCAGGACCAGGACGACTTGCCATCATTGAAGGAACCAGAGAATTCTACAGGAGAACATCAGGCCATCTGTTTTGGAATGGCCTAGTCAAAGTCCAGACCTAAACCCGATTGAGATAGGGCAGGACCAGAAACTAGAAATTAATGCTAGAAAAACCCACAAATGTCGCTGAGTTAAAGCAGTTCTGCATGGAAGAGTGGGCCTAAATTCCTCCACATCGACGTGAAAGACTGATCAACAACTACAGGAAGTGTTTGGTTGCCGTCGCAGCTACTGTAAAAGTGTCACAACCAGCTATTGAGTGTAAGGGCAATTACTTTTTCACACAGGGGCATTGGGTGTTGCGTAACTTTGTTTATTAAAAGAATGAAACAAGTATCACATTTTTGTGTAATTTGTTCACTCAGGTTCCCTTTATTTAATATTAGGTGTTTGTTGTAAAAAATATGCAAAAATGCGAAAAATGATAAAGGGGCCAAGTACTTTATCGCGACACTGTATGTCTTTGTGTATGTAACAAAGATGTAAAGACAGCCACTAAGATCTGTTTATTTATTACAAATATATGATACATTTGTTATAAATTTGACCAGATATGTCTTTTTCTTTGGAAGTTTCATTTACATTTACATTTACGTGTTACATTTACGAAGTTTCCATCAAAAGACTGCAACCAACCAGCGCTACAGCTATATTTCCAAATTGTTTGTCTCGCTATAGAAGTGTATCCAACATAGGTTGCCTCTTAGTCATGTGACGGTAAATTTGACTTATCAAGGCTTATAAAGGGCCCTTCACTCACTAATTAAGATCAACCTGTCACATTATTTAGGCAACTGATTTCATTAGGGCTTTACTGGGCTAGTAAGCTAGCTACATAAGCAACTAGTAATTGTTTGTTTTAGTCATTGCGTAAATATGAATGTGCGCAGCCATTTATCTAATGTTAACAATGGGCAAATAAAATGTATCTATTGTCATACAATATACAAATAATAATGCAGACATTGAGTAATTAATGAGGAACTCTGTCGGTGAGCCCTGCTCCACATTCTTATGGTCAGAAGGGGCAGGTAGAGCACAGCGTGATGCTAATGTCAAAATGACCCACATGACCTTCCTTCTATCCACAGAGGCCAGCTGACCGCTGAAGTTCCGGCCTGGCTGCTGTTTCATACCCTCACCACCAGCAACAAATGGCATAGTTTCCATACCTCACATACTTGCTGCATCTCATCTTTCATCCTTCACAATGGAAACCCCCACAACATGATTGTTTTTCAGTACAGCATCATTTCATTCTAAAATGCTCAATTAAAGTTGTAAACATGAAAGGGTCTCCAGTGGTACAAAATGTAAGTCTACACCAATGAGAACACAAATGACAAAAGCAAAGTAACAACATAGCTATGAAACGCTACACCCAGGCATGAACATAAATGACTCAGAATTAGGCCCTAGCTCCAGTAACCAAATAGCTACCCAGACTATCTGCATTTACCCTTTTTGCACTAACTTTTTTGACTCATCACATACGCTGCTGCTACTGTTTATTATCTATCCTGTTGCCTAGTCACTCTATTCCTAGTTATATGTAAATATCTACCTCAATTACTTCGTACCCCTGCACATCGACTCGGTACGTATCGCCAAGTTATCGTTACCTATTGTGTATTTATTATTACTTTTATTATTAAGTGTTATTACATTTCTTTTATTTCTCTATTTTCTCTCTCTCTGCATTGTTGGGAAGGACCCGTAAGCATTTCACTGTTAGTCTACCCCTGTTGTTTACGAAGCATGTGACAAATACATTTTGATTTGATATGAGTACATTGGGACAATAATCAAGGAAACTACTGAGGGCCACAGTTTACAGGAACTAGGCCTGTGTTAAGTCTACCTGAGACACTCTAAAAAGGTCCACCATACTCAAGAGTGGACCTCTACGGTTCTGTTCTCACTGAGGTGAATGAGGTACTCCACAATGGGACTGGTCAATATGGAATGCAATAGGGGGAGGAGAGGGAATGTACCACTGGGGTGTTGAGGAAGGGGGTGGGGTGGCAGGGGAAACAGAAGGGCCTTTTGTGAGACAGGACACAGCATAGACGGGCCCAGAGGTACAGTAGAGCTTTGGAGGAAGGTGAGTGTAGAGGAGGAGGAGGAAGACAAGAACTGTGGAGGCTTCATCCCATACAGCCTTATCCAAGACCAGCTGTACACTGGAAGTGTTAATAATGATTATTCAGGCGAACAACATATACTGTAGGCACAATATGCCACATATTAAACAGCATGGTAAATGAACTTTAAGGGCCATTCCACCAAAAGTCTACAACTTCAACGTTTCCCAAACTGCCGGAGGGGGTTGGGAAAAAGGAGCACAAATGTAAAATAGTTTTCAATTCCCCCTTCACATCATTTGAGGCTATGCAGTCAAACAAGAATTCTAAATATTGGCAAAACAGTGACAACGAAGCCACTGTGAGCAACGCTTGAAATAGTAAATAAAAACCTGTCAAAATAAACATGTTTTTATGAGGAGACCGGGTGCAATTCCCACAGAAAAAAGCTAATGTACCACAAGCTGCAAAGTCCATTGGTTTCAACACTCCATTCCAATGTACATGAGATTCCACCTCCCCATTCAGTTTTGATCCTGTAAGGCGTGTTGGCAGAATTGGACAAATTAAACCATCAGATATAATTATAATAGGAAGCCGCAGAGATGGGCCCAGTGATCACGTTCTAGAAACAATCCCCTAGAAACAACCCCCAGACCTTGGTTAGGAGGATTGGTTAGGTGTAAGCAATATTGAGAGAGCAAGGTGGAGTAACTACCATATTTCTTATAGCTTACCTATACAATTATTTATATCTACATGAAGTGCCTAGAGGCTATGGATTGTTTTTGGACCAGGTCTTATCTAGCTCCTAATAGGTGGCCAAGGGCAGGAATTTTTCCTCACAATCAATGCATTTTGACGATTGGAGTCCCCCAGGGCTCAGTGCTTGGTTCTTTGTTCGGATTCCTACGATCACTTAATCAATGTATCGAACAAAAGAATAACCAATGATAAGCACATGTTCAACCTCAGCAACCAGGCAGAGCCTGACTATGTGATCCTAGTCACGGCACCACAGTAACAGATTAGGTCCCATCCCTGACCCAACCTGGGCGCGAACGTCAGCTCCTTCTGATTGGATCACTAACAAAACCCATCTTACCTTTGGAGCTAATCCAGCTGCTGCCCGTCTGGTCCTGACAAGTCCTGACTCCCGGTTGCAGTTTGCATCAAAGTAAAGCTATCTGCAGTCCTGCACACAGTGATCCGATCTTACAACCTGGAAAGAGTATACTTTTTTTTTTTTTAAGTGTACTTAAACAATGGGTAACACAATAAAGCTACTTTCATTAATAAGACATTCATAATCATCACTTATTTACTAATAGTATGTACACTATACGTATCTTATGAGCGCTTATTCATTAAAGTTACCAAATAGCAGGCAAATGATTGGCCTATAAAATATCTCCTCAGTGATCCGTGGTGATGAAACCCACAATAACAAGAAATAGATTGGGGATAGTTATTCAGATCAGGGAAAGAGCACAATAAAAACAATCCCAAAATGAAAGGAATGTTTGAGGTCAGAAATTCCTCTTAATGTCTGCCTTTGGAAAGTCATCAAAGCGGTTCCTTGCTTGATCTCTGATTTTTGTTTGGTCACATCCGGCCTATGCTAACACTCGCACAGAGAGTCAGTTAGAAGAATAAATAACTATGATGATCCAGAATAATAATCCCTCCCTTTCTTCCTTCCTGTCTGTACTCTTCCCTTCCTTTTCCCATTTCACCCTTCTCACATTCACTCCTGGCAAGGACCCCACTACTGATACTTTAGTTTTCTTTGCGGTGACAGTGCAGTGAATGATTGGCACACATGCCAAAACAATGTTTTTTTCCATAAATGTTTTATCTACATTTTTGTCTACACCAGAATCTCATTATTATTTTGCATAATGGAACAAAATCTATGTGGGTCTCTGTCGTTTTCTGTTATTACATTTACAGTAAAAAACAACAACAACAACAAAAAAACATGCTCATTTATGCAACTTCATCACATTGGGACTCTAACTACTGCTGGCTTTGTGATGTGTGTACTTTTCTTCTTGGAACAGAATGGCATTCTCTCAGATCTATGATTATACCCTATGGGCTGAGTTCCATTCTAATTTTTGCCCTCTTTTAGTTATTCTTAGAGGCCCTCAATGTCCACTAAATGTACATCTGAGTAGATATGGCCTACAGCGCCTTCAGAAAGTATTCACACGCCTTTACTTTTTCCACATTTTTTTGTGTTTCAGCCTGAATTTAAAATTGATTAAATTGAGATTTTGTGTCACTGATCTACACGCAATACCCAATAATGTCAGTGGAATTGAGTTTGTAGAACATTTTAGAAATTAATAAATTAAAACGCTGAAATGTCTTGAGTCAATTAATATTCAACCCCTTTGTTATGGCAAGCCTAAATAAGTTCAGCAGTAAAAATATATTTAACAAATTGCATAATAAGTTGCATCTTTGTACCCCACACTTTCAATTATCTGATTTTCAAGCACAGATTCCACCACAAAGACCAGGGAGGTATTTCAATGCCTCGCAAAGAAGGGCACCGATTGGTAGATGTGTAAAAAATAACAAAAGCAGACACTGAATATCCCTTTGAGCGTGGTGAAGTTATTCATTAAGCTTTGGATGGTGTATATTTACACCCAGTCACTACAAAGATACAGGCGTCCTTCCTAACTCAGTTGCCGGAGAGGAAGGAAACTGCTCAGGGATTTCACCATGGTTGTAATATGAGAAAACTGAGGATGGATCAACAACATTGTACTTACTCCACAATACTAACCTAAATGACAGCGTGAAAAGAAGGAAGACTGTACTGGAAAAAAATATTCCAAAACATGCATCCTGTTTGCAACAAGGCACTTAAGTAATACTGCAAAAAATGTGGCAAAGAAATTAACTTTTTGTCCTGAATACAAAGCGTTATGTTTGGGGCAAATCCAACACAACACGTCACTGAGTACCACTCTTCATATTTTCAAGCATTGGGTGGCTGCATCATGTTATGGGTATGCTTGGCATCGGCAAGGACTAAGGAGTTTTTTAGGATAAAAAATTTACGGAATACAGCTAGCTATAAGCACAGGCAAAATCCTAGAGGAAAACCTGGTTCAGTCTGCTTTCCAACAGACACTGGGAGACGGATTCACTTTTCAGCAGGACAATAACCTAAAACACAAGGCCAAATCTGCAGTGGAGTTGCTTACCAAGACAACATTGAATGTTCCTGAGTGGCCTAGTTACAGTTTTGACTTAAATCGACTTGAAAATCTATGGCGAGACTTGAAAATGGCTGTCTAGCAATGATCAACAACCATTTTGACAGAGCTTGTATAATCCAGGTATGCAAAGCTCTTACAGACTTACTCAGATAGACTCCCAGCTGTAATTGCTGCCAAAGGTGATTCTAACATGTATTGACTCAGGGGTGTGAATACGTATGTAAATGAGATATTTCTGTATTTCATTTTGAATACATTTGCAAAAAATTTATAAAAACCTCTTTTCACTTTGTCATTATGGGGTATTGTGTGTTGATGGTTGACAAAAAACAATAATCCAGGCTGTAAACACAAAATGTAGAATAGGTCAAGGGGTATGAATACTTTCTGAAGGCACTATACCTTCTCCAAGTCTATCTGCATATTTCACTTTTGACCTTATAGTCATAGAAAGAAACAGGATGGGACCGAAAGAAGAAAAAACATGTAGGCTTTGTGAGTGATAACTGGATAGAATGAAGGTGGGGTTAATACTGAGAGGAACGGAGCCAGTGTCCTAAATCAGATTATTTAGACAAAACAGAAAAGGAACAGAAATTAGATTTAAGAGACACAGACACGCTGATTAAAATAGATATTAGAGCATGACCTTCGAACCAAGTTCTTCAGTGATAGTGTGTATAACATGCAAATACATGCTTTAATATCTTAAATGTGAGTATATTGTTTCTTAATTGCACTGTGATTAAAGCACTCAAACAGTACAGAAACCTCAAGCCTTTCCATATGTGGATATTTGCTGAGTCTAAGTGATCAGTACACAGGTTCAATAAAGTTCTGTCTGCATGCAGCTAGGTGTGGGAGTTCTTTAACCACACATTGCCCACCAAAATGCTGGCATATGACTTTAAACAAATTGTTTAGTTTCAACATTAATTTAGAGTAATCAAACATTTGAGGCATGAGAGTTTAAAAAGAACGTGGAATTCCCTCCCTGCATAAAGGCACCATTATGCCACCATTAACACATAGGGAAATGGACAAGGAGGATATGAGGGAGAGGGGTGGGAGGAGAGGAACAGGATTGGGGAGGGACTGGGAGTTGGAAAGGAAAAGTGTTAAAAATACCCTGAGAGAGGTGAAGAAGCCATTGCAAGAGAGGCCTCCACAGAGTGTGCAGCTGAGAGCAAGGTAGAGTGAGAAGCCAGCCACTGCAGATTCTGAAGAATGATTCACTGGACTTAACAGACTTATATACATTCCCATCACTCAAGAATTTCAGCCAATGCACTCAAAATGTTACTAAACCTGACTCAAAGATACATGGGGGTCCACACATAGGCCTAGAATACAATTGAACCACTGCTTGACATCAAGCTCATCATTTCTCTGTATCAGAGGTTATTTATTGTACGTGCGCCCTCTGCTGGACACAATTGGAACAACAGACGCAACTTCCTGAGTAGGCCAACTACTGACTGAGGACAGGCTCCACTTCAATCAAATTCCACCGACTCATAATAAAGCTGCAAATTTGTATTGCGTGTGTAACGTAACGTTTGACTCGGTATTGTGCCGAAATAACGCGAGTACATAGCAAAAAGCCTTTTCAATTTCAGTCATAGCTGCTGTATAACAGTTATTGACTAAGACGTTTAGACTAGCATACCGCCATTTTCCATTAGGCTACTTTACACTGACCAAGCCTGCAAAACGTGACTTTGAACAATACATATTTGAAACTATTTCAAAATAATGGGGAATTAAATTGTAATACGGTAGATAAATCTGAGGGCTGTAGCGTCAATAAGTGGGGTCCATTACTGAAAATTAGTTATGGGAAGTTGGCAGAATGTATAGGCCGAGGACTTGTTTCAATTATATTGTATAGTCTGCTATTTAGGCTATTGATGTGGCCTGTGATTTATGTTCGGCATTTTACCGACTCTAAATGTACTGTCAAATGGGCCCAAATCCTCGGATTAATTGTGCATATCGTTCTAGAAGGGATTTGAGGCGAAAGGCAAACAATTGTTGACCAATTCAAACCAATGATTCAAAATTGAGGGAGGAGACAGGGGCGGGGGGCGAGAACAAAAAATAAACCTGTAGAGAGAAGCAGTCATAGCCAAACAGCCACGAGCGACTGACAGAGACACTCTCGGCGGCTGGGCAGTTGGTTACAGGCCAGGGTAGAAAGGACACCGTGTAGATGAATGAATGGGCTAACATAGGTCGGCGCTCCCTCTGGTGGGTTCATCCCTAAACTACAGCGCCACTGGTCACCCGAGGCCCGGGGGTCCTGCTGGACTGAGGACCATACCATCCGATTTCTTGGCATGGGGGACCACAAAGGCCAATCGGGACATGACATTTATTGGACAACAGTTATTTTATGTATGAAGCATGGGGAAAATGCTTACACTGATTTATATCAACTCAGAACATCAGAATGTATAATTGATCTAAATACAAACAAATTTAGTCCAATAGTACATGGTTGTCAAGCTTCCAACAAGTCAAATGTTCCACATTGTTCTTTGAATGCTTCTTTTGAAACAAACACTGAAATGCATGCAGAAAGACTAAATCCACCAAGACAGGAATGGTACAGTATTAAAACCTTTACTTGGACATGATACAACAGAAACAGATTCCAAATGACAATTCTTTTTTTTGCTTTCCTTCCTTCTTCACCCTGAAGAAGGCACAGTGATGCCGAAACGTTGGTGGTTTTTTTACCCAATAAATTACTGGGAGTTTATACATCGAGTGTGCGACTCTTTTTTTTGTTTTTTTTATAGCTTTCCTTCCCCAAAACAGTCAATAATTTGCACATGTACACTACCAGTCAAAAGTTTGGAAACACCTACTCATTCAAGGGTTTTTCTTGATTTTTAATATTTTTTACATTGTAGAATAATAGTGAAGACTTAAAAACTATGAAATAACACATATGGAATCATGTACAGTTTAAGTCGGAAGTTTACATAAACGAGTTTTAATGACTCCAACCTAAGTGTTTCAACCACTCCACACATTTCTTGTTAACAAACTATAGTTTTGGCAAGTCAGTTAGGACATCTACTTTGTGCATGACACAAGCAATTTTTCCAACAATTGTTTACAGACAGATTATTTCACTTATAATTCACTGTATCACAATTCCAGTGGGTCAGAAGTTTGCATACACTAAGTTGACTGTGCCTTTAAACAGTTTGGAAAATTCCAGAAAATGATGTCATGGCTTTAGAAGCTTCTGATAGGCTAATTGACATCATTTGAGTCAATTGGAGGTGTACCTGTGGATGTATTTCAATGCCTACCTTCAAACTCAGTGCCTCTTTGCTTGACATCATGGGAAAATCAAAAGAAATCAGCCAAGACCTCAGAAAAAAAATTGTAGACCTCCACAAGTCTGGTTCATCCTTGGGAGCAATTTCCAAACGCCTGAAGGTACCGCGTTCATCTGTACAAACAATAGTACGCAAGTATAAACACCATGGTACCACGCAGCCGTCATACCGCTCAGGAAGGAGACGTGTTCTGTCTCCTAGAGATGAATGTACTTTGGTGCGAAAAGTGCAAATCAATCCCAGAACAACAGCAAAGGACCTTGTAAAGATGCTGGAGGAAACAGGTACAAAAGTATCTATATCCACGGTAAAACGAGTCCTATATCGACATAACCTGAAAGGCCGCTCAGCAAGGAAGAAGCCACTGCTCCAAAACCGTCATAAAAAAGCCAGACAACGTTTTGCAACTGCACATGGGGACAAAGATCGTACTTTTTGGAGAAATGTCCTCTGGTCTGATGAAACAAAAATAGAACTGTTTGGCCATAATGACCATCATTATGTTTGGACGAAAAAGGGGTCTTGCAAGCCGAACACCACCATCCCAACCGTGAAGCACGGGCGTGGCAGCATCATGCTGTGGGGGTGCTTTGCTGCAGGAGGGACTGGTGCACTTTACAAAATAGATAGCATCATGAGGAAAGAAAATTATGTGGATATATTGAAGCAGCATCTCAAGACATCAGTCAGGAAGTTAAACTTGTTCGCAAATGGGTCTTTCAAATGGACAATGACCCCAAGCATACTTCCAAAGTTGTGGCAAAATGGCTTAAGGACAACAAAGTCAAGGTATTGGAGTGGCCATCACAAAGCCCTGACCACAATCCTATAGAAAATGTGTGGGCAGAACTGAAAAAGCAGTGCGAGCAAGGAGGCCTACAAACCTGACTCAGTTACACCAGCTCTGTCAGGAGGAATGGGCCAAAAGTCACTCAACATATTGTGGGAAGCTTGTGGAAGGCTACCCGAAATGTTTGACCCAAGTTAAACAATTTTAAGGCAATGCTACCAAATACTAATTGAGTGTATGTAAACTTCTGACCCACTGGGAATGTGATGAAAGAAATAAAAGCTGAAATAAATCACTCTACTATTATTCTGACATTTCACATTCTTAAAATAAAGTGGTGATCCTAACTGACCTAAGACAGGGAATTTTTACTAGGATTAAATGTCAGGAATTGTGAAAAACTGAGTTAAAATGTATTTGGATAAGGTGTATGTAAACTTCCGACTCCAACTGTAGTAACCAAAAAAGTGTTAAACAAATCAAAATATTTTATATTTGAGATTCTTCAATTAGCCACCCTTTGCCTTGATGACAGCTTTGCACACTATTGGCATTCTCTCAACCTGCTTCATGTAGTAGTCACCTGGAATGCATCTCAATTAACACGTGTGCCTTCTTAAAAGTCAATTTGTGGAATTTCTTTCCTTCTTAATGCGTTTGAGCCAATCAGTTGTGTTGGGACAAGGTATGGGGGGGTATACAGAAGATAGCCCTACTTGGTAAAATACCAAGTCCATATTATGGCAAGTACAGCTCAAATAAGCAAAGAAAAACGACAGTCCATCATTACTTTAAGACATGAAGGTCAGTCAATACGGAACATTAAGAACTTTGAACGTTTCTTCAAGTGCAGTCGCAAAACCATCAAGCGCTATAATGAAACTGCCTCTCATGAGGACCGCCACAGGAATGGAAGACCCAGAGTTACCTCTGCTGCAGAGGACAAGTTCATTAGAGTTACCAGCCTCAGAAATTGCAGCCCAAATAAATGCTTCACAGAGTTCAAGTAACAGACACATCAACATCAACTGTTCAGAGGAGACTGTGTGAATCAGGCCTTCATGGTCGAACTGCTGCAAATAAACCACTACTAAAGGACACTAATAAGAAGAAAATACTTGCTTGGGCCAAGAAACACGAGCAATGGACATTAGACCAGTGGAAATGTGTCCTTTGGTCTGGAGTCCAAATTGGAGATTTTTGGTTCCAACCGCCGTGTCTTTGTGAGACGTGGTGTGGGTGAATGGATGATCTGTATTTCCCACCGTAAAGCATGGAGGAGGAGGTGTTATGGTGTGGGGGTGCTTTGCTGGTGACACCGTCTGTGATTTATTTAGAATTCAAGGCACACTTAACCAGCATGGCTACCACAGCATTCTGCAGCGATATGCCATCTCATCTGGGTTGGGCTTAGTGGGACTATCATTTGTTTTTCAACAGGACAATGACCCAACACACCTCCAGGCTGTGTTAGGCTATTTTACCAAGAAGGAGAGTGATGGAGTGATGCATCAAAGTACCTGGCCTCCACAATCCCCCGACCTCAACCAAATTGAGATGGTTTGGGATGAGTTGGACCGCAGAGTGAAGGAAAAGCAGCCAACAAGTGCTCAGCATATGTGGAAACTGTTGGAAAAGCATTCCAGGTGAAGCTGGTTTAGAGAATGTCAAGAGTGTGCAAAGCTGTCATCAAGGCAAAGGGTGGCTATTTGAAGAATCTCAAATATAAAATTGGTTACTACATGATTCCATGTGTGTTATTTCATAGTTTTGATGTCTTCACTATTATTCTACAATGTAGAAAATAGTGAAAATAAAGAAAAACCCTTGAATGAGTAGGTTTGTCCAAACTTTTGACTGATACTGTATGCTGGAGTCAGAGATAAAAACTCAACAAAGAATTAACATGAGAAAAAGGAAACCCACGTGACAAGTTTTTGCATTTGTTTAATACTCCTGAATACAGAAAGATGAACAGCACGGTCAACGGAAAGAGTCAAACAACAAAGAAGCAGTGTATATTGGTGGGAGACAACGACAGGAAATCTCTAGATCTAATAAAAAAGAAAACAGCTTTTCTTGATCAACAAATCAACATCTGATCAAGTGAAAGTGTCCCACCCTAAGCACTTCTCCAACTTTGAATGCATTCTTTCAACTGGAGAGCACGACCTCCCTCCTCAAAGAGTGGCATCTACCATGTTGAGTTGGCCCTCCCTTCAAGTTCATTCCATGTAATGGGACACTATCCAGAGGCGTGACTTCAGTGCACACCTATAGGGTCTATGCATTGGCTCCACTTTTTTTCTCAGCTGAAGCCAAGGTTTGCTGGCAGTGTCCAACACATATTTTTCTACGTAAACACTCCTGTTTGCACTGGACACAGAAGACCCAAATAGCCAAATTATCTGTGCACGTTCCTAGCTTGTAACTCTGCCCTCTTGGCAATCAAAGCAAAGTCGACCCTTAAAAAAGCACCAACGCACAGCATAAGCACCATATGGGCCACTGGCCCTCTCCCCTCTTGCTGTGACACCCTTCTTATAAGGGGCCTTTAGTGACAAAGCACACCACTCTGAACACTCTCCAGTCAGCCATGGGACCTCCGAATGGCACAGCATCAACACTGGCCTTCACACCTGTTTGCCAGTGTTACAGGGATGGCGCAAACCAGCCAACTGCATGGGGTGTTTTGATCATTGCAGAGGGCCTTTGCTCCAGGGTGCCTATGTAAATAAGTATTGCACCCTGCTAGATACCAATACATGACAGCTTCACAGCCCCAGTTTAATAAAGAAGCTTTTTTTTTTTTAAAGCAATTGATTTCAAAAGTATGTTGGAGATACTGAATGTAATCAAAGGTCCAGGCGTCTGCCTTGAGTGCACGCGGTCACAAGGGACACGCATCTTTGGGCCGTACGCCGGCGGTCTGTCTCCAAGAGAGACGACCGCCGCCACACTGCCATCAAGTAATACCAAACGGACATTGCACTCCGTTAGCAAGGGAAGAGGAAGGGGCTGGGCAACGTGTATGCCAATTTACACTCCTTTGCTTGCGCCTTGCTATTCTGTGCATCTCTTTGTTTTGTTGAAAACCTCTCTCCATGCTGCAGCACACCCGAGCTTTCTGGTATAACCAGAACAAGGCTTCATTGTACGCAGTCAACACAGTGACATATCAACACAGTGACATATCAACAATCTGTACAGGCAGTTTAAAAAATAACTTGACCATCTTCTGATAAACTGTGTGCCTGACCAACTTGAAAATGCTTAGCTTATAAAACCTGTAGAATTTGTATAGAGCTGTTATACGTATACTTTACGGTACTAAATAATCTCTGCTCATAGCAAAACTGCCTTTTATAGGATAAGATACAGCATAGCAAGGGATTCACTTTAAATGCACTGTTTTAGCACTAGAAGAGGCAAGTGAGCAATTTTGACTCTATATGAATTTTAAATTGAAATATCGCTGTCCTTGACTTTTCCTAAATAAGTCTGTTTAACACACATATTTTATAATAAAGACATCCATAAACACAACCAAATATTATTTATCTGATAGCATATATGAAATGTACTTGTTAGACTTAAAATGTTGGAGTCAAAAGGACTCGTTTTGGCTTGAAGGGGGGGTGGGTCCCTCGAGGCCAGACTTTTCTAGTGTTAAAGAAATGGGAGGTGAAAGGCGTTCACATTCAACTGAGGAAGCTCCAAAAAAACATGAGGGAATTGCAGAAAGGGCTGTTGCCAGCATCGTGAAGGTGTGACAAGATCATGGCTCACGCTGAGGATGCACACATATAACATAGTCTACCCTGTGGGACTAAATTCGTTCTACTCGTGAATTTCATTCTGCAGGCATTCATTCTGAATTTGATTCAGAGATTCCACTCTGAAATCTGATGCGACAACAAGCGACCACACCTCTTCTCTGTACATTCACAATCTGGACAGAGGAACAGAGCATGTTCACATGCATAGACATACATAAACTGACAGGTATGTAAATAGTCTACAGTGCTCCCATTGCCTGTTCACAGGCTTGGAGTAGGACACACAGGTATAACCCCCCATATCCACATTACATGGGGGAGGCGTTCCTCTCGTCAGAAAGGGCTGACTGCAAGTCAATCTAGGGGATCGGCTGAAAATAATACAGCTGAGTGGGAATCCTATTTTAAGTAGATCTGTTTCAAGATGGAAAAAGGTGGAGGGTGTGTGTGTACTTGCACACTCTTAGCTTTGTGTGTGTGTGTGTGTACTGTGTTTGCGTTGGTGTAAACCAGAGGAGGCTGGTGGGAGGAGCTATAGGAGGGCAGGCTCATTGTAATAGCTGGAATGGAATTCATGGAATGGTACCAAACACATGGAAACAACATGTTTGACTCCGTTCCATTAACTCCGTTCCAGCCATTACAAAGAGCCCATCCTCCTATTGCTCCTCCCACCAGCCTCCTCTAGTGTAAACAAGCACGTCTATAATTGTAAGACTATATGAGTCGTGTAGCACCCAGTTTAGGACAGCTGAACTTCTGTCCAGTAAGTGATACAGCAATCTCTATTCTTCATCATAATTTCTGTTCTGAATAGTAAATACTACCAATCTCTAAATATACTTCAGAAATGACACATCTAAATCCCACAATATACCCTTATTCTTTATGCATCCACCAATATTGCTCACGTTGTGTGTAATGATGTTCTTTTAACATTCCTGTTCATAGTTTGTATCTATCTAATGTGTTGACATCCAGTTCTGTTATGGGGAGCTGAATCGGCCCCGGGTGCATAGTTTTGTGTAAGCAGACCACACATTACAATCGCAGTAGATGACTGGCACGGTCACCCGCTGAAGCCAGCCAATCAGCTCCACGCTAAACAGGAAGTATTGTCTGAGGCTGGGCAGCCTAAGGGGGTGGGGTCTATCGCCCTGCACGTGACACTGCCGACAGTGGCCTGAAAGAATACCATCACAACTACTAGCGACCTACTAGTACTACTAGTCAGTGACAATGAGGTGGGTTTTTCAAGTTTAGAATCCAGTCTATTGGTAAAACCCTTAAAGTTTTTTTTTTGACAGTACATGTTGAATGTGTACAATAGCTGTTCATACTGTAGCTCATGCTATCGGTGCATACATGTTCGCTAATCATGTCTTCCCTACTGTATGCATAGATTGGGATTGCCCATTCATACTCTAGTGAAGGAGTAGATGTGTCATCTTATTTACATATTGTAAAACGTTAACGGAAAGAGGCTGCAAGCACTGGATGAAACAAGCAGAGGATTCTGAAGGGGGGTTGTAGGGGTATTGTAGGCCAATAGAACAAGATATTCAATGATATCCTGGCTTTCTTAGAACGGACGGCTATTTCACAGAACGAAGCACGGCCATTAACATATTGGCTCTTAAGAAGACATATGATGAGAGATGGGGAGAGGTTCGTTCGATGACATGGTCACCCACAGTTTCTTAAAGATGGCCAGAAGGGTTTCTGCAACAAATGTTTACTTACACAGTAACGTTTCACAGAGTGCAAAAATGACCATTAGCAAGAAAAGAGGGTATAAAACAAAAGAAACATCTACAACAGCACCAATGACGCAGTGCTCTTGAACAAGGTTGCACTTCCTGTGCCCAATGGCCCTTGAAGAGACCAAACGCCAAAATTAAACAAAAGAAAACATCCTATAAGTCACTTTTTTTCTTTGAAAGCCTGGTGTGCGCTTTAAGAAGGGCCAACCAAAGTGCCCCCTCCTTGGATTTCAATGCCTGAAAAAGGTCTCATTTTATGAGTACAGTACTTCAAAACAAATTCTGCGCATTTCAGCGTGAATAAAGCATAGTATTCAAATCACATTCGGATTGGTGAACTGAGAGGGGCGTGTCTGCCTCCGTTGGTTGTGTCCCGACCAATAGAAGCTGGGAAAGTTGGGCGACTGTTGATTGAAATATTACACACATGATTATGACGGGTTTGGGGTAAACCCAAGAGTGAAACCAAAGACAGAGTAAGCCTATCACCATATCTATGCGTACAGCAATGTATCTGAATAACCTACGAACCCCACAAGAAGCTGAGAGGTCTACCGGATATCGCAAAAGCATTTATATTAAAAGTTGAAGGCTACAAACTGAAGACTAACTCATGATAAAACTTGTATATGCGGTTAAAAATGAGATATTTCCATGTGTCTTAACCCCTACTGTGAAAAAGTGTGTGTTTCTGCGTGAGTATTGGAAAAAGTGTGTGTTTTCGACAGCATATGGTATTTTGGAGCTGTATCAGCTTGGTGGGGGGATTTGATGGGTGAAGAAGGGGTGGTGGGGTTGGTGTGAGTGGGACGTCAAAACCAGCAGACACGGTGAAGCCCCTGAACCAGGGTGCCAGAACTAGAACCACTGGTGCAAAATGGACCAGAGCAGAACCTGGCTCCTAGGTCAGCTGGTGGGGCGCCTCCAGCATCTCCATGAGGAACGTGTCGATAGGGGTGTCGCCAATCAGCTTGAAGAAGAACAGGTGCTCCAGGCACTTCAGGCCAATGGAGCGCAGCGCTGGCAGCCGGAGGAGGAGCTTAGCAAACCTGGGGCGATGGGGGCAAACGAATGAGGTCAATCATGGCGGTGACGTGGGAGTAGTGTGTGGATAGGTGCTATAGTATGTCTGTGTGTGCTTCTCTTTTACCTGCCCTGCTGGTCGGGGTATCTCTGTTTACAATAGGACTCCAGCGATGCGTACACCTTCTCCCTCAGCAATTCCACTTCACTGGAACTGGACAGGCCCTTGGCATCTGAACGCAGGAACAAACACCGGCATTATAGTACTGAGAATCATTAACGTGCGATTCTTCCTGACATCATGCTATATCTGGGATGAAATGGCTTATCTTGCCTCAAATCATTATTTGAGCTGAAATCATTACCTGGGTTGAAGAGGATGATGGCTCGGAGGCAGCCTAGCTCGGTCTTGTCCATCTGCATGTCTCTCATCTTACTGACCAGCTCAGTAAGAACCCTACAACCAGGGTCAAGGAGAGGGAGGTGTGACAGAGGGACAATAGAACGGGAGGAGATGGGTTAGCATCTGCTCTAGGGCTCACCACAGCTCCACTCGATGCAGCAGTCAAATAGAGAAATTAACACAAGGGCAGGGGGCTGGGATACAAGTCTAACATCCTCTTTACACATTGTATTTACACAAATAATCTACACATAACCTATAAAATATAGAAATTCCATCCAAGCAATAGCCCAAACCACACTTTTCTTAGTTAAAGACTACGGCACATCGCAATAATGTTGGGTAATGCAATAATTCAGTAAGGACAAAAAGAACACAAAGGGAGGAAAGTAAGCAGCCTGTGTTTTGTCGACGCTGCGCCAGCGACCAGTCGAGCCTGCGCTCCGACAGAAAAGAGGAGAAACAGAACACAACACTCACTGAAACACAAGCGGACAAGATACACACGACCCGCTCTTTTACCTGGGCAAATTACAGCACTTTCTTTGCCAGATTCGCTCATTCTCAACAACTGGGCCAAGATTATTTATTTTGGGGTGGCGTTATTTGTTTTGTTTGTGTTTGCTGTTGATAGGGGTAAGGTGGGTGTGTAGTGAGGTCATTACCTGTCAAATATGGCCCCAACCTCTGCATTGTGCGTACTCTCCCTGTGTATGCAATTACAATGGGTTATTACAATGTTATTACATAGTTGCATTGTTATTACATTGTCCCCCTGCGTTGGTTTGGGCCCAGAGGAACAGGTACACCACCGGTCAAAAGTTTTAGAACACCTACTCATTCAAGGGTTTTTCTTTATTTTTACTATTTTTCACATTGTAGAATAATAGTGAAGACATCAAAACTATTACATAACACATATGGAATCATGTAGTAACCAAAAAAGTGTTAAACAAATCAAAATATATTTCAAATAGCCACCCTTTGCCTTGATGACAGCTTTGCACACGCTTGGCATTCTCTCAACCAGCTTCATGAGGTAGTCACCTGGAATGCATTTCAATTAACAGGTGTGCCTTCTTAAAAGTTAATTTGTGGAATTTCTTTCCTTTTTAATGTGTTTGAGCCAATCACTTGTGTTGTGACAAGGTAGGGAAGGTATACAGAAGATAGCCCTATTTGGTAAAAGACCAAGTCCATATTATAGCAAGAACAGCTTAAATAAGCAAAGAGAAACGACAGTCCATCATTACTTTAAGACATGGTCAGTCAATACGGAAAATGTCAATAACTTTGAAAGTTTCTTCAAGTGCAGTCGCAAAAACCATCAAGCGCTATGATGAAACTGGCTCTCATGAGGACCGCCACAGGAATGGAAGACCCAGAGATACCTCTGCTGCAGAGGATAAGTTGTTTAGAGTTACCAGCCTCAGAAATTGCAGCCCAAATAAATGCTTCACAGAGTTCAAGTAACAGACACATCTCAACATCAACTGTTCAGAGGAGACTGTGTGAATCAGGCCTTCATGGTCAAATTGCTGCAAACAAACCACTAATAAAGGACACCAATAATAAGAAGAGACTTGCTTGGGCCAAGAAACACGAGCAATGGACAAATTGGAGATTTTTGGTTCCAACTGCTGTGTCTTTGTGAGACGCGGTGTGGGTTAATGGATGATCTCCGCATGTGTATTTCCCACCGTAAAGCATGGAGGAGGAGGTGTTATGGTGTGGGGGTGCTTTGCTGGTGACACCGTCTGTGATTTATTTAGAATTCAAGGCACACTTAACCAGCATGGCTATCACAGCATTCTGCAGTGATATGCCATCTCATCTGGGTTGGGCTTAGTGAGACTATCATTTGTTTTTCAACAGGACAATGACCCAACACACCTCTAGGCTGTGTAAGGGCTATTTTACCAAGACGGAGAGTGATGGAGTGCTGCATCAGATGACCTGGCCTCCACAATCCCCCGACCTCAACCAAATTGAGATGGTTTGGGATGAGTCGGACCGCAGAGTGAAGGAAAAGCAAGCATATGTGGGAACACTTATTTGGTTACTACATGATTCCATATGTGTTATTTCATAGTTTTGATGTCTTCACTGTTATTCTACAATGTAGAAAATAGTAAAAATAAAGAAAAACCCTTGAATGAGTAGGTGTTCGAAAACTTTTGACCGGTAGTGTAGGTTAGACTCTGCAGTGCATTTTGGTGCCCAGTTCCACTTCTGGGAGTAACAGGCTACAGGCTCTTGTTGATGGAGACTTGGCCCGATGAAAAGGATTTAGATAGCAATAAAACTACAGGAAGTAAAGCTTGAGGAATGACAAAAATACAAAGATATGACAATGTAACACAGCAATAAATAGATCTGAGACGTATGAGCACAGACAAGATCTAGAGGAGAAAACGTTCATATTGGGTCAGATTGAAATAGGGCAAATAGTTATATGCAGTATTACTGTAGTGTTTTAGGCATAATTCCCTGTACATTCGATAATTATCATATACAACTTCCTGGGTAAGTATGCATCATTTAAACAATTCTAAATGTAACTGGTTTATCCAAATCAGCACAAAAGGATTATGGGTATTAGCATGAGCCAATGACAGTAGAGCAGAAGCATAAACAAATAGAGGAGCGAAATAAATAGTCATTAATAAAAGGAACAATGCAGTAATATGATCAGGGCAGTTTAATCATGTTAATCAAATCGATTTGGCATAAATCATAAATGAATGCAAAGAAAATAATATTTTATGAAACAAACAAAAAACAGACGCAAGGATAAAAAAATGAGAATTGAGAAATGTCAACAAAAATAATAAAAAACACATTCACTGGACCACATTTACGCAAGGATGTCTAGATTGAGATGAATCTGAAACAAAAGCCTGCAACCGGTTAATCCAAGATATGCTTAAATTCCTGTGGGAATTGGGAGTTTATGAACTATTCATAACAATGTAATTACTGTGTAATAAACAATTAATTCACACAATGTGATGTGGCGACCCTATTGAGTTGGGGTGGGCACGCCTGTTCCTTGAGAGCTGCGATGAGCGCAGGATTTTACTCAAGACAGATGCCATTCCACTTGATTAAAAGCTATTTTACGCTACTGAATAAAATACTGACATATGCCAATGTAAAATGGAATAGATGAGTGTGTGGCTGTGTTTGGGGTGGGGAGGAGTGGTTATCATAGTGAAGCATTAGTCCCCAGCGTCCTGGCACGCTGTGTCATTCTAGAGGCAGACTAAGCAGTAAAGGCTCAGCCAGCCAGAGACGCAGCCAGCAGAACCCTGGGAAAAAAGTGCAAAGTTCTCCATTCTCCCTTCAATCAGGAAAATTATTCAGCTCATTTCAACAAATCATCTGGACTCCAAAGAGAAATGGCCATTTCATGAATAGTAACTGTAATAGGCATAATTGGCCACCATTTCAATGCTTCAATGGATGACTAGGACTGAAAATTATGTTCTACAAACACATGTATGGTAAAGTGTATATGACGACATGTATGATAAAACAAAATAAACTGCCATTACTTAACTAGACATTAAGTGTTTATTGAAAACTGAGCTTAAAACCAATGCAGAATGCTTAATCATTCAGAGGCCCCTTTTTTTCCAATCTTTCTCCCTGTTGTTTATGACCTTCTCTTTGAAAATGAACATGCAAAAGGTTGTTTCTATGTGCTTCACCGAGGTTCATCGCACGTGTGTGTGTGCCTGTTACCTGTCGAAGATGGCTCCTACGCCGGCACTGTGGGCGCTGTTCCTGTGCACATGCAGGCCGGTGGCCAGTAGGATGCCATCCTTTACGCTGATGGAGCGGTGAGAGAAGGAGGCAATCAGCAGCTCGTTCCAACCTGGAGAGAGGAGAGACCGGGTCATACGTGTATTTGTATTTATTAAGGATCCCCATTAGCTGCTGCCAAGGCAGCAGCTACTCTTCCTGGGGTCCAGCAACATTAAGGCAGTTATTTACAATTTCAAATATTACATGACATTGCATTTCATAACACTTTTCACAACACATTAGGTGTGTGCCCTCAGGCCACTACTCTACTACCACATATCTACAAACCAAAATCCATGTGTACGTGTGTGCATAGTGCGTATGTTATCATTTGTGTATGCGTGTCTCTGTGCCTGTCTCTTCACAGTCCCCGCTGTTCCATAAGGTGCATTTATATCTGTTTTTTAAATCTGATTCTACTGCTGGCATGAGTTACTTGATGTGGAAATGAGTTCCATGTAGCCATGGCTCTATGTACTACTGTACGCCTCCCATAGTCTGTTCTGGACTTGGGGATTGTGAAGAGACCTCTGGTGGCATGTCTTGTGGGGTCTGCATGGGTGTCCAAGCTGTGTGCTAGTAGTTTAAACAGACAGCTCGGTACATTCAGCATGTCAACACTTCTTACAAAAACAAGTAGTGATGAAGTCAATCTCTCCTCTACTTTGAGCCATGAGAGACTGACATGCATATTATTATTGTTAGCTCTCTGTGTACATTTAAGGGCCAGCCGCGCTGCCCTGTTCTGAGCCATTGTAAATTTCCTAAGTCCCTCTTTGTGGCACCTGACAACATGACTGGACAGTAGTCCAGGTGCGACAAAACTAGGGCCTGTAGGACCTGCAGAGGTGGGACCAAGTCACTATTATTCCAGTAACAAGCAAGTCTTAAGTCACAAGGTCAGAGTCTCAAGTCGAGTCCCAAGTAGAACGGGTGTCACGGATCCCCCCCCGGTACTGCTGGTCATTCTGTTCACCAGTTCCGGAGGTCTACGTCACCGGCTTTCTAGGCGTCACTGACATGGATCATTACCACCAACTCCGGACTGTCTTGTCTCATTACGCACACCTTGTTCCCATTCCCCCCTGATTAGTATGTGTATATATGTGCCCTCTGTTCCCTATTGTCCTTGTCGATTATAGTCCCATGTCCGTTGGTCTCGTGAGTACCTTGTATAGTGCTCTTGTTGTTTACGTTTCGCGTCCCGTGTATTGTGTAGAGGTTACACCTCGCTCTTTGTTTGGGTTACATCCCTTTTGAATATATATGCGTGTTTGTGTTGGGTGGCGTAAATAAAAACCCTAAAACGCATTTCCTGCGCCTGTTTTCAAATCATTATACAACGTGACAGAATAATCAACCCATAAAAATGGAGACAGCGGAAAAGGCAGAGCTGGCGACCATCGTAGAGACAGTCCAGCATCACGAGGACTGTCTCTCCAGACTCGGCAGCGCCATGGACAGCGTGCTGGCAACCATCCTGCGGTTGGAGGGGAAAGTGCAGTCCCTCCAGTCTCCAGCACTGGTTCCGGCACCAGCCCCCACACCACCACTAACTGCCTCCGTTCCATCTGAGCCGGTCCGTGGAATACCCCTGTCCCTCCCGGAGTGCTTTGACGGCGTGCCAGCGAGATGCAAGGGATTCTTTCTGCAATGCGACCTGTACCTCGCTCGCTATGCCAAGGCTGTCTCCAGGAAAGACAGGGTTGCCACAGTCATCTTGGCACTGACCGGACGGGCCCTGGACTGGGGTGCCGCGCTTCACCCTCCTCTTCCGCTCTGTGTTTGATCATCCTGTGGAGGTTCGAGAGGGGGGTGAGCGTCTACTCCGACTACGCCAGGGATCTAGGACCGCCTCGGAGTTCGCCCTGGAGTTCCGGACCATCGCGGCCTCCACTGGATGGAACGAGTCGGCTCTGGTCACCGTGTTCCGCAGCGGACTGCAGGATGAGGTACAGATGGAGTTAGCCTGCCGTGATGACAACCTGTCACTCGACCAGCTCATCAGCATGGCGATCCGGTTGGAGAACCTCCTGCAGTCCGGACAAAGAGCTGCGCGGAATCCGGAGCCCATGGCTACACCTGCTCCGTGGCCAGAGCCGATGGAGGTGTGCTCTGCACGTTTGCCCGAGGCAGAACGTAGGAGGAGGAGGAATCTGGGCCTCTGCTCCTATGGGGTCATTTCTCCCCAACCTGCCCTCTATACACTAATTGGCGAGGAGGTGACAAGCCAGGGAATTCCCCTGCTCCAACACAGGCAGAGGAGAGGCAGGAAAAGGAGACTCCCATCATCCCTCCATTCCGTATCATCGCGCCAATGGTGTGGGACGTGGACGCCGACATAGGGCAGGCCTTGCGAAAGGAACCCGCACCTGCACAGTGCCAGGAGAATTGCGCCTACGTGCCCACATGTGTGCGGGACCACCTCCTTTCCTGAGCGCACACGGCGCCTGTGTCGGGTCATCCTGGGATAGGCTGTACCATCGCCTGCCTGACTGAGAAGTACTGGTGGCCCACCTTGGCTAGGGACGTCCGGGTTTACCTCTCTTCCTGCTCCAACTGTGCCCAGTCTAAGACACCCAGACACCTCCCTTATGGAAAGCTCCTTCCCCTGCCGGTTCCACAATGACCCTGGTCTCACCTCTCAATGGACTTTGTCACTGACCTTCCCCCCCTCCCAGGGGAATATCACCGTTCTCGCCGTTGTGGACTGGTTTTCCAAAGCTTGTCGCCTCCTTCCTCTGCCTGGGCTCTTGTTGGCAATGCAAACCGCAGAGGCTCTTTATACGCACGTCTTCCGGCACTACGGGATCCCGGAGGACATTGTGTCAGACCGTGGTCCTCAGTTCACCTCACACATATGGAAAGCGTTCATGGAATGCCTGGGGGTCACGGTCAGTCTCACCTCCGGGTACCGTCCTCAAGCTAGTGGGCAGGTTCCTGAGGTGTTACTGTCAGGGCCGGCCGGGGGAGTGGGCGGATTTTCTACCTTGGGCTGAGCACGCACAGAATTCCCTCTGTCACTCCTCCACTAACCTCACTCCTTTCCAGTGTGTGTTGGGGTATCAGCCCAGGGCCTGGCACCTTGGCATCCGAGCCAGACTGAGGCTCCTGCAGTGGACGAGTGGTTTCGGAGCGCTGAGGAGATCTGGAACGCTGTGCACACTCGTCTGCAGCGGGCCGTGCATCAGCACAAGGAACAGGCCAACCTCCACCGCAGTGAGAAGCCAGTCACGGATCCCCCCGGTACTGCTGCTCATTCCGTTAACCAGTTCCGGAGGTCTGTGTCACCGGCTTTCTAGGCGTCACTGACATGGATCATTACCACCAACCCCGGACTGTCTTGTCTCATTACGCACACCTGGTTCCCATTCCTCCCTGATTAGTATGTGTATATATGTGCCCTCTGTTCCCCATTGTCCTTGTCGATTATTGTCCCATATTCGTTGGTCTAGTGAGTACCGTGTATAGTGGTTTTGATGTTTACGGGTCTCGTCCTGTGTATTGTGTAGAGGTTACACCTCGCTCTTTGTTTGGGTTACATCCTTTTTGTGTGTGTGTGTGTGTATATATATATATATATATATATATATATATATATATATATATATATATATATATATATATATATATATATATATAATAAAGGGAACACTTAAACAACACATCCTAGATCTGAATGAATGAAATCATCTTATTAAATACTTTTTTCTTTACATAGTTGAATGTGCTGACAACAAAATCACACAAAAATTATCAATGGAAATCAAATTTATCAACCCATGGAGGTCTGGATTTGGAGTCACCCTCAAAATTAAAGTGGAAAACTACACTACAGGCTGATCCAACTTTGATGTAATGTCCTTAAAACAAGTCAAAATGAGGCTCAGTAGTGTGTGTGGCCTCCACGTGCCTGTATGACCTCCCTACAACGCCTGGGCATGCTCCTGATGAGGTGGCGGATGGTCTCCTGAGGGATCTCCTCCCAGACCTGGACTAAAGCATCCGGCAATTCCTGGACAGTCTGTGGTGCAACGTGGCGTTGGTGGATGGAGCGAGACATGCTGTCCCAGATGTGCTCAATTGGATTCAGGTCTGGGGAACGGGCGGGCCAGTTCATAGCATCAATGCCTTCCTCTTGCAGGAACTGCTGACACACTCCAGCCACATGAGGTCTAGCATTGTCTTGCATTAGGAGGAACCCAGGGCCAACCGCACCAGCATATGATCTCACAAGGGGTCTGAGGATCTCATCTCGGTACCTAATGGCAGTCAGGCTACCTCTGGCGAGCACATGGAGGGCTGTGCGGTCCCCCAAAGAAATGCCACCCCACACCATGACTGACCCACCGCCAAACCGGTCATGCTGGAGGATGTTGCAGGCAGCAGAACGTTCTCCATGGCGTCTCCAGACTCTGTCACGTCTGTCACATGAGCTCAGTGTGAACCTGCTTTCATCTGTGAAGAGCACAGGGCGCCAGTGGCGAATTTGCCAATCTTGGTGTTCTCTGGCAAATGCCAAACGTCCTGCACGGTGTTGGGCTGTAAGCACAACCCCCACCTGTGGACGTCGGGCCCTCATACCACCCTCATGGAGTCTGTTTCTGACCGTTTGAGCAGACACATGCACATTTGTGGCCTGCTGGAGGTCATTTTGCAGGGCTCTGGCAGTGCTCCTCCTGCTCCTCCTTGCACAAAGGCGGAGGTAGCGGTCCTGCTGCTGGGTTGTTGCCCTCCCACGGCCTCCTCCACGTCTCCTGATGTACTGGCCTGTCTCCTGGTAGCGCCTCCATGCTCTGGACACTACGCTGACAGACACAGCAAACCTTCTTGCCACAGCTCGCATTGATGTGCCATCCTGGATGAGCTGCACTACCTGAGCCACTTGTGTGGGTTGTAGACTCCGTCTCATGCTACCACTAGAGTGAAAGCACCGCCAGCATTCAAAAGTGACCAAAACATCAGCCAGGAAGCATAGGAACTGAGAAGTGGTCTGTGGTCACCACCTGCAGAACCACTTCTTTATTGGGGGTGTCTTGCTAATTGCCTATAATTTCCACCTGTTGTCTATTCCATTTGCACAACAGCATGTGAAATGTATTGTCAATCAGTGTTGCTTCCTAAGTGGACAGTTTGATTTCACAGAAGTGTGATTGACTTGGAGTTACATTGGGTTGTTTAAGTGTTCCCTTTATTTTTTGAGCAGTGTATATACAGTGGGGGAAAAAAGTATTTAGTCAGCCACCAATTGTGCAAGTTCTCCCACTTAAAAAGATGAGAGAGGCTTGTAATTTTCATCATAGGTGCACGTCAACTATGACAGACAAAATGAGGAAAAAAAATCCAGAAAATCACATTGTAGGATTTTTAATGAATTTATTTGCAAATTATGGTGGAAAATAAGTATTTGGTCAATAACAAAAGTTTCTCAATACTTTGTTATATACCCTTTGTTGGAAATGACACAGGTCAAACGTTTTCTGTAAGTCTTCACAAGGTTTTCACACACTGTTGCTGGTATTTTGGCCCATTCCTCCATGCAGATCTCCTCTAGAGCAGTGATGTTTTGGGGCTGTCGCTGGGCAACACAGACTTTCAATTCCCTCCAAAGATTTTCTATGGGATTGAGATCTGGAGACTGGCTAGGCCACTCCAGGACCTTGAAATGCTTCTTACGAAGCCACTCCTTCGTTGCCCGGGCGGTGTGTTTGGGATCATTGTCATGCTGAAAGACCCAGCCACGTTTCATCTTCAATGCCCTTGCTGATGGAAGGAGGTTTTCAGTCAAAATCTCACGATACATGGCCCCATTCATTCTTTCCTTTACACGGATCAGTCGTCCTGGTCCCTTTGCAGAAAAACAGCCCCAAAGCATGATGTTTCCACCCCCATGCTTCACAGTAGGTATGGTGTTCTTTGGATGCAACTCAGCATTCTTTGTCCTCCAAACACGACGAGTTGAGTTTTTACCAAAAAGTTATATTTTGGTTTCATCTGACCATATGACATTCTCCCAATCCTCTTCTGGATCATCCAAATGCACTCTAGCAAACTTCAGACGGGCCTGGACATGTACTGGCTTAAGCAGGGGGACACGTCTGGCACTGCAGGATTTGAGTCCCTGGCGGCGTAATGTGTTACTGATGGTAGGCTTTGTTACTTTGGTCCCAGCTCTCTGCAGGTCATTCACTAGGTCCCACTGTGTGGTTCTGAGATTTTTGCTCACCGTTCTTGTGATCATTTTGACCCCACGGGGTGAGATCTTGCGTGGAGCCCCAGATCGAGGGAGATTATCAGTGGTCTTGTATGTCTTCCATTTCCTAATAATTGCTCCCACAGTTGATTTCTTCAAACCAAGCTGCTTACCTATTGCAGATTCAGTCTTCCCAGCCTGGTGCAGGTCTAAAATTTTGTTTCTGGTGTCCTTTGACAGCTCTTTGGTCCAGGCCATAGTGGAGTTTGGAGTGTGACTGTTTGAGGTTGTGGACAGGTGTCTTTTATACTGATAACAAGTTCAAACATGTGCCATTAATACAGGTAACGAGTGGAGGACAGAGGAGCCTCTTAAAGAAGAAGTTACAGGTCTGTGAGAGCCAGAAATCTTGCTTGTTTGTAGGTGACCAAATACTTATTTTCCACCATAATTTACAAATAAATTCATTAAAAATCCTACAATGTGATTTTCTGGATTTTTTTCTTCTCATTTTGTCTGTCATAGTTGACATAGTATGACGAAAATTACAGGCCTCTCTCATCTTTTTAAGTGGGAGAACTTGCACAATTGGTGGCTGACTAAATACTTTTTTCCCCCACTGTATATATATATGTGTTTGTGTTGGGTGGAGTAAATAAAACTACTAATATGTATTCCTGCGCCTGTCTTCAAATCATTATACAACGTGACAACAGGTCAAGACAAGTCGTGCATTCTATGAGCAAGTCATGTCGAGTCACAAGTTTTCTAGTCAAGTCTCAAGTCAAGTAAAAAAAAATCTACACATACGACAGACAGCCCTCTTCATTATTTTGTCTACAACACATTTTGATTAGCCTATGTAATTGTAAAATAAGGACCTTGTAGCAGTCATAAGGGCATGAAATCAGCAGAAGGCAAGGCATGTTGACATGCTCAGAGAGTGTAGATGTATTTACAGGTCTTGGTGATCTAATGGTTAAAGCGCCATATCATACAACATATACAAATATACCTGCCCATTCTGAACAGACACAGGTAGAGGGCAAGACTGTACAGCCATGAGAAACAAGATTCTCTGGTCTGATGAAACCAAGATTGAACTCTTTTTGCCTGAATCCCAAGCGTCACGTCTGGAGGAAACCTGGCACCTTCCCTACGGTGAAGCATGGTGGTGGCAGCATCATGCTGTGGGGAAGTTTTTCAGCGGTAGGGACTGGGAGACTAGTCAGGATCGAGGGAAAGATGAACAGAGCAAAGTACAGAGAGATCCTTGATGAAAACCTGCTCCAGAGCGCTCAGGACCTCAGACTGGGGCGAAGGTTCACCTTCCAACAGAACAACGACCCTAAGCACACAGCCAAGACAACGCAGGAGTGGCTTCGGGACAAGTCTCTGAATGTCCTTGAGTGGCCCAGCCAGAGCCTGACTTGAACCCGATCGAACATCTCTGGAGAGACGTGAAAATAGCTGCGCAGCAACGCTCCACATCCAACCTGACAGAGCTTGAGAGGATCTGCAGAGAAGAATGGGAGAAACACCCCAAATACAGGTGTGCCAAGCTTGTAGTGTCATACCCAATAACACTCAATGCTGTAATCGCTGCCAAAGGTGCTTCAACAAAGTACTGAGTAAAGGGTCTGAATACTTATGTAAATGTGATTTTAAAAAATATATAAATTAGCTAAAATTTCTAAAAACCTGTTTTTGCTTTGACATTATGCGGTATTGTGTGTAGATTGATGAGGGAAAAAAAACAATTTAATACATTTTAGAATAATGCTGTAAGGTAACAAAATGTGGAAAAAGTCAAGGGGTCTGAATACTTTCCGAAGGCACTGTACATTTACCACATAGGGCCTACGCATTTAAACGTGTGTAAGCAACAGGAAACATTTCAACAAGAGAAAAAAAGCACTCTGCGCAAGTGAAGAGAGTCTTCACCACAGTAATAATTCATTTTAACAACTAATTCCAAATGCACGCTTCATATGTAAATGATCAAGTTCAAGAAATTGTTAGGCCTACATACTAAAAGACCAGTAGGCCTATGCTAGTAATTGTTGCCCCATTGCTGGTGAGCTTGCAAAGTAAACAGTTCATATTATTGATCGCTATTTTTGGGGGGAGTTGCATATTTATTTATTATGGCAATCCTCTCTCTCTATAATTTGACGTTTGCGCTGCACCCGATCCTATAGCTGTACAGCAAATCAGCAATCTGTTCGCCAGCTCATCCGACCTGTGTTGATTGACAGTTTGCTGGTGCAATCAGAGTGCAGAGTGAGCGTTTCACTAACCAATCTGTTGCAACTTACATGTTTTTGTAGTTTTTTTTACAAAGGCGATGCTGCGGCTACTGTCTCTGGCTATGTGAGTAATCCACGGAGAGTCCGTGCCACAAAATAAGTGACAGAACATTACAAAACCTGGCCAGATAATATCAAGTCAGTCTCAAGTCAAAGTCAAGTCCCGAGTTTTGAGGCTTGAGTAATTAAATTTTCTATCAAGTCGAGTCTCAAGTCATCAAATTTGTGACTTGAGTCAGACAAGTCCAAGTCATGTGACAACTCTGAGGACCTGCCTTGTACAGTGGGGAGAACAAGTATTTAATACACTGCCGATTTTGCAGGTTTTCCTACTTACAAAGCATGTAGAGGTCTGTAAGTTTTATCATAGGTACACTTCAACTGTGAGAGACGGAATCTAAAACAAAAATCCAGAAAATCACATTGTATGATTTTTTAGTAATTAATTTGCATTTTAATGCATGACATAAGTATTTGATACATCAGAAAAGCAGAACTTCATATTTGGTACAGAAACCTTTGTTTGCAATTACAGAGATCATACGTTTCCTGTAGGTCTTGACCAGGTTTGCACACACTGCAGCAGGGATTTTGGCCCACTCCTCCATACAGACCACCTCCAGATCCTTCAGGTTTCGGGGCTGTCGCTGGGCAATACGGACTTTCAGCTCCCTCCAAAGATTTTCTATTGAGTTCAGGTCTGGAGACTGGCTAGGCCACTCCAGGACCTTGAGATGCTTCTTACGGAGCCACTCCTTAGTTGCCCTGGCTGTGTGTTTCGGGTCGTTGTCATGCTGGAAGACCCAGCCACGACCCCTCTTCAATGCTCTTACTGAGGGAAGGAGGTTGTTGGCCAAGATCTCGCGATACATGGCCCCATCCATCCTCCCCTCAATACGGTGCAGTCGTCCTGTCCCCTTTGCAGAAAAGCATCCCCAAAGAATGATGTTTCCACCTCCATGCTTCACGGTTGGGATGGTGTTATTGGGGTTGTACTCATCCTTCTTCTTCCTCCAAACACGGCGAGTGGAGTTAGACCAAAAAGCTCTACTTTTATCTCATCAGACCACATGACCTTCTCCCATTCCTCCTCTGGATCATCCAGATGGTCATTGGCAAACTTCAGACGGGCCTGGACATGCGCTGGCTTGAGCAGGGGGACCTTGCGTGCGCTGCAGGATTTTAATCCATGACGGCGTAGTGTGTTACTAATGGTTTTCTTTGAGACTGTGGTCCCAGCTCTCTTCAGGTCATTGACCAGGTCCTGCCGTGTAGTTCTGGGCTGATCCCTCACCATCCTCATGATCATTGATGCCCCACGAGGTGAGATCTTGCATGGAGCCCCAGACCGAGGGTGATTGACCGTCATATTGAACTTCTTCCATTTTCTAATAATTGCGCCAACAGTTGTTGCCTTCTCACCAAGCTGCTTGCCTATTGTCCTGTAGCCCATCCCAGCCTTGTGCAGGTCAACAATTTTATCCCTTATGTCCTTACACAGCTCTCTGGTCTTGGCCATTGTGGAGAGGTTGGAGTCTGTTTGATTGAGTGTGTGGACAGGTGTCTTTTATACAGGTAACGAGTTCAAACAGGTGCAGTTAATACAGGTAATGAGTGGAGAACAGGAGGGCTTCTTAAAGAAAAATTAACAGGTCTGTGAGAGCCGGAATTCTTACTGGTTGGTAGGTGATCAAATACTTATGTCATGCAATAAAATGCAAATTAATTACTTTAAAATGATACAATGTGATTTTCTGGGTTTTTGTTTCAGATTCCGTCTCTCACAGTTGAAGTGTACCTATGATGAAAATTACAGACCTCTACATGCTTTGTAAGTAGGAAAACCTGCAAAATCGGCAGTGTATCAAATACTTGTTCTCCCCACTGTATATAGTGTTGTTAAGAAGGCAGAGCAGCACTTTATTATGGACAGACCTCCCCATCTTAGCTACTGTTGCATCAACATGTTTTGACCATGACAGTTTACAATCCAGATTTACTCCAAGCAGTTTAGTCACCTCAACTTTCTCAATTTCCACATTATTCATTACAAGATTTAGATGAGATTTAGGATTTAGTGAGTGCTTTGTCCCAAATACAATGCCTTTAGGTTTTGAAATATTTAGGACTGACTTATTTCTTGCCACCCATTCTGAAACTGACTGCAGCTCTTTGTTAAGTGTTGCAGAAATGTCACTCGCTGTAGTAGCTGACGTGTAAAGTGTTGAGTCATCCGCATTCATAGACACTGGCTTTACTCAAGGCCAGTGGCATGTCATTAATAAAGATTGAAAAAAGTAAAGGCCTAGACAGCTGCCATGGGAAATTCCTGATTCTGCCTGGATTATGTTGGAGAAGCTTCCATTAAAGAACACCCTCTGTGTTCTGTTAGACAGGTAACTATTTAGCCACAATATAGCAGGGGTTGTAAAGCCATAACACATATGTTTTTCCAGCAGCAGATCAATAATGTGATCAATAATGTCAAAAGAAGCACTAAAGTCTAACAGAAAAGCTCCCACAATCTTTTCATCATCAATTTCTCTTAGCCAATCATCAGTCATTTGTGTAAGTGCCGTGCATGTTGAATGTCCTTCCCTATAAGCGTGCTGAAAGTCTGTTGTCAATTTGTTTACTGTAAAATAGCATTATATTTGCTCAAAATGTGAGGCTACTGTATTATAAAAGATAGGCCACGAGGAGAGAGACAGGGTGATCAGCCTATCCATGTAGGGCTGTGTACGGCTGGTATTTAATTAGGTCAAAGCTGAGCAGGGCCGTGTTCATTAAACGGATATGTCCAGGTAGTCCCTCCCTGTTTCAGTTTGCTTTCTTCCATTTGGTGCCAATGAACATGAAAGGCGAAGGCTTTTTGAGCGTACCGGCGCGTAGCAGGATGACCTGGTCGTCTAGGGTCAGCTCAGAGAAGTGGGGGACCCTCTTGGCCCATTCCACCAGGGTAAACAGCTGCTTGTCTGCAGCCTGGCAAATGTTGGTGACCGGGTCGTTGGGCTGGAGAGAGAAACAGAGGGAGAGAGGCTAGATTCAACCTAGGGCACAAAAGAGAGACTAGAGGCCTTTAGATCAATTTTTTTTAAAAGTGGGTCTGTGGTCTCAGAATATATTGTATAACAATAAACTGTTGGCGCAGTCACACAATCAAATGTCTAGAAATGATAATAGACAGTGTGAGGAACAGAGTAAGAGAAATTGGTATGTGTGCATCGCAGGGCCAGATGGTGGGTCACACACAGAAACACACACACATTTACCGAGCTGCCCTCGGCGCTCCCGTCGGCATGCAGCTCTGTCTTCTGCTCTATGGCCATCTCGGCCTCCAGGATCTTTTCCACCGGCATCTCCTCGTTGACGGCGCTGGTCGACTCCACCTCACTCTCCCGCTCCTTGTTCCTCTGGCGCTCTTCTTGCACGGCTACAGGGGCACAGGAAGGGCAGAGGGAAGGAGAGGGGGAAGGAGGGGAAGAGAGAGTCGGGGGAGCGAGAAGGAGAGAGGCACAGGAGGGGAGGGAGGGTGAGAGGGGAAAGAAAGGGAGCAGCAGGGAGGGAGTAGGATGGAGGGTGAAAAGAGAAAGAAAGGGCAAGAAAAGGCAGAGTGATGAGAGAGAGAGAAAGAGGGAAGCAAAGTCAAGAAAAAAAGAGAAAGGTGAGAGATAAGGGAGAGGAAATAAAAAAGGGAGGCCAAGAAAAAAGTTGAGAAAGAGAGGAATGTAAGAAAGTAAAGCAGAGAGTAAAGAATGAGACAGGTAGTGAAAGAGAGAGAGATACACAGATATGTACATTTCCCGGTTAGTTCAAACAACAATGCTTTCTTTACCTTTCACACCAGGGGTCTCAAACTCAAGGCCTGGGGGCCACATCAGGCACGCAAGCTGCATTGTTGTGGCCCCAAGACTGATATCTGATTCCCATCAGCCCTCAAGAGGATTTTCCTATTAAAATCAACCCACAATAAGGTTTATTCCTACGGCACATGACAGGTTATATCTCTTTGGAGTCACCCCAGACCACATAAACTGGCACAACAATACCAGTCATCGGTGCACCACTATCAGAGAATGCAGGGAAATATGTTAATCAGCCCCTGACACCACAGTAATATATGATGGCAATATGATTTTGCACAATGTCAGCAATACTGAGAACAGTAACACTTCAGCTCCACTATAAGCTTTGCGTTGCTTTGCCATCAGTGTCAATGTGATGTTCTACCTGCTACACAGAGCGTGTTGTTTTGAGAGGAGCAGAGGGGAAGATTGCCTTTATTCTATTGTCCCCTACCATATTTATCCATTATGCGTAAGTACAATAACTTTGGTCCAGTTTTTCGCAAGTACATTGTTGTTAGTGGTTGTACTAAATGATTGTGTAATTACACAAGTTGCTTTTGTTTAACTTGTGAACCTAGCTAGTCAACGTAGCTAGCTAGCTATTAGCTATTAGCTTCTTGACTTCATAAATCTTAGTACAATAACCAGCGGTGTATAGTCGAGGCCATATGCAACCAAAATCAACTTTATTTCTCATTATTCCAACCCACAAGATAGAATGAACGCGCGCGTCAAGAATTGAACCTCTGCGATTCTTGAGCTTGGACGCTGACATTGGACGTGATGCAACGCAAGTGCAACACGGGCAGTGAAACAGCTTTCATTGATTTCAAAGGAACCATTTCCTCAACGGCTGACGGCAATGCCGGATGCCCGATGGCTATAGTGTAGCAGGGCCGTAAGACTTACGTTGCGCCTGGTAATTTGAGTTCAGACCCCTGTTTCATACCAATACATTCTGCAACATACCTCACACAGAAATGGACCATCACAACAAAACAACATAAAATATTGTTGTTTTTCCTCGACCAAATACACATTTAGAAACATTTGCAAATTTTTTAAAAGAAAGATTGATTCAAAGTCTCGTAGGCAAGAGAGCATTGTCTTCTGTGTGGTATGGTTCATTTCTGAACATTGACAAAACTACATAACAGGTACTCTGCACTACTCCCCCCCACCAAATGAAATGCCATTCTCTCCATCTCTCTCACACACCCCCCTCCATCCCTCCCTCCCTCCCTCCTTTCTCCTTACATCTCTGTCGTTCATCTTGGACCACTACAGAAGAAGGGAGAGAGAAAGCGAGAGGAAACAAGAGGGGAGAGAGGGGGACAGGGGTTAGTGTTTACAAGGCTCTCCATCCCCCTCTCTCCACCTCTTTTTCTCGCTCTTTCCATCCCCTTTGAGTACAATCAATACTCTCCCCTTAGAAATGTATATTACAATATTCAAAGAAAATCTGAAATGCTCTTAGACATCTTTATTATACATAAATGATTTATGTGGATTTAAAACAGATATTGGAAATAGTTTCATAGCAAATAGGCTATACAACCTTTTTGTCAACAATGTCAATGTTATTTCAGCAGGACGGTTGGTGAGTGGGGGGTCTTCGGGTTAGGGTACACCTGCCCACACACAAGGTGCCCCATCCCTCTTCATTGTAGTTTCTTACTGTTCTTCATGTACCAAATCAGACCCAATTTCAATAGGGATCCTAGCTCTCCCTCACTCTTTCTGTCTTTCATCAGCCTCTCCTCTCCCTTGCTCAGGCTCGCTCTTCATATCTCCCATTGCATCCCTCTCCGTCTCTCCCTCCATTTCAAGACTTACCCTACCTGGTGATAGTGTTGCCCTTTAATAAGATATATTGAATGCGAGTTGAGGACAGCAGACTGCTAGGCTCCCCCTTACCTTCCCTCTTCATGCCACAGGCCAGGCACTTCTGGTAGCGGCAGTACTGGCAGCGGTTGCGCTGACGCTTGTCCACCAGGCAGTCCTTGTTGTCCCGGCAGGTGTAGCTCAGGTCCTTGCGCACCGTGCGCTTGAAGAAACCCTTGCAGCCCTCGCAGCTGTACACTCCATAGTGCTTACCTATAGAAACAGAGCGAGCAAGAGAGAAAGAAAGAGGAAGAGAGAATGAAAAGAAAGAGGCATGTAAAAAGACAGACAGAAATAGAGAGGGAAGAGGGGGATAGCAAAAGGAGGGAAGGTAACATTAGTAATAAAGCACTTTCAATAATTCAGGCACAAAGTCTATAGCGCATAGTTCTTCAGGTGTGATGGTAATGAAAGTACATGAAGTGTTTCGGTCCGTTTTCGTAGAAACTGAACTAGTAAATAAACCACGTAAATGCTTCGCACAGATAAGGTAGAGATCTTTATTTTATGCAGCTTTTTAAAAACATTCTATGGAGAGTTAAGGAGTAGTTCACCCCAAAACCAAGGGTTATCTGATGTTTCCATACCTCAAGTGGTATAAGTCCATGTAGCCAATGCCATCTGTTGTGTAGATCCCACTATGAACAGCAGAAATCTGACGGTGTCAATCCCAAATTCATGGGAAAAATCGACACCACCTAACTACATTTCATTCAACGCCTGTCAAATTATGTGCAGAACAATCCTTTAATAAACAAACCATATCGCACCACTAGTGCGTCTCTCTCTGACACAGACCCTAAATCCCAAATCAAAATCCCACCCTAGCCTGTCCTATAGATTGAATAGTAAAATAGATCAACTTGTCTTCTTACAGGCTGGGTGGGATTTTCACCATATTGCTTACACCATTCAATTTCTCTCCGATCCCCACAAGTGCATAGGGTCTAGGGGCCAATTTGGGACTCACCGGAGGAGCGGTCGCCGCAGATAGCACACAGGCGCTTTTGGGAGAGCATGGGGCCCCCTGGGCTGTGGCCCCCCAGCCCGAACGGAGGCTTCACGTCGTCCGAGCTGCTGACCGCGTGCAGTCCCGACATGGACACTGTGGAGTTGATCTGGAGGCCGAGAGAAAGGGGGAGGATAGGGACAGAAGTGAGAGGGGAAATATTGAATTGAAGGAGGTATGATGCAGAGTTGTCATAAAATAAGACACATAAAAAAGCATCATTACTTTCATGCATTTAACAATCACATACATATTGCCAGTTATCTTTTTGAGTGGGCTGATTGATCAGTATTAAAGCGACATTCAATTTCCCGTTCGCACACCGAGGCATCATCGGCGGAGAAAGAAAGGAGCATCTGGACCCTGCCTCCCTCGCCCTCAATGCAAGAGAGATTACAGAGCACTTCTCAACATCACCAGCTTAAGCAGGTTAAGTCTCAGGGCATCCTCATAGCCTGATTAATTTATGAGGACGTTTGAGGAGAATCAGAGGCAAAAAGTGAAATGGGGGGAGGAGAAAGAGAAAAAGCAAGGGAGGGAGAGGAGGAGAAATAACACTGAGAAGGACCATCTGACATGAGAGGGGATAGAGGGAATAAAACTAAAAAGATAGTGAAAAGAAGAAGTGGTGATGGGGGGGGGGTCTCACTTCTGCACTCCTGGTATACATATTGATCTGTGAAGCAGAAAGAAAGGGATAACGTAAATGGCAGGGGAGGAAAGAAAGAGAGGGGCACTCAGGGAAGAAAGAGAGGGGCACTCAGGAAAGAAAGAGAGGGGCACTCAGGGAAGAAAGAAAGGGGCACTCAGGGAAGAAAGAGAGGGGCACTCAGGAAAGAAAGAGGGGCACTCAGGAAAGAAAGAGAGGGGCACTCAGGAAAGAAAGAGAGGGGCACTCAGGGAAGAAAGAGGGGCACTCAGGGAAGAAAGAGGGGCACTCAGGGAAGAAAGAGAGGGGCACTCAGGGAAGAAAGAGAGGGGCACTCAGGGAAGAAAGAGAGGGGCACTCAGGAAGAAAGAGAGGGGCACTCAGGGAAGAAAGAGAGGGGCACTCAGGGAAGAAAGAGAGGGGCACTCAGGGAAGAAAGAGAGGGGCACTCAGGGAAGAAAGAGAGGGGCACTCAGGGAAGAAAGAGAGGGGCACTCAGGGAAGAAAGAGAGGGGCACTCAGGGGAAGAAAGAGGGGGCACTCAGGGAAGAAAGAGAGGGGCACTCAGGGAAGAAAGAGAGGGGCACTCAGGGAAGAAAGAGAGGGGCACTCAGGGAAGAAAGAGAGGGGCACTCAGGGAAGAAAGAGAGGGGCACTCAGGGAAGAAAGAGAGGGGCACTCAGGGAAGAAAGAGGGGCACTCAGGGAAGAAAGAGAGGGGCACTCAAGAATGGACAGTATGGGTATTTGTTTGGATATTCACTACTATGCTGCCCCTTGGACAAATCATTTTGTGCCTAGATTAAAACAAAAAAATCGACATAATGTTTGCAGATGCACATACAGTGGGGAGAACAAGTATTTGATACACTGCCGATTTTGCAGGTTTTCCTACTTAAAGCATGTAGAGGTCTGTAATTTTTATCATAGGTACACTTCAACTGTGAGAGACGGAATCTAAAACAAAAATCCAGAAAATCACATTGTATGATTTTTAAGTAATTAATTTGGATTTTATTGCATGACATAAGTATTTGATACATCAGAAAAGCAGAACTTAATATTTGGTACAGAAACCTTTGTTTGCAATTACAGAGATCATACGTTTCCTGTAGGTCTTGACCAGGTTTGCACACACTGCAGCAGGGATTTTGGCCCACTCCTCCATACAGACCTTCTCCAGATCCTTCAGGTTTCGGGGGCTGTCGCTGGGCAATACGGACTTTCAGCTCCCCTCCAAATATTTTCTATTGGGTTCAGGTCTGGAGACTGGCTAGGCCACTCCAGGACCTTGAGATGCTTCTTACGGAGCCACTCCTTAGTTGCCCTGGCTGTGTGTTTCGGGTCGTTGTCATGCTGGAAGACCCAGCCACGACCCATCTTCAATGCTCTTACTGAGGGAAGGAGGTTGTTGGCCAAGATCTCGCGATACATGGCCCCATCCATCCTCCCCTCAATACGGTGCAGTCGTCCTGTCCCCTTTGCAGAAAAGCATCCCCAAAGAATGATGTTTCCACCTCCATGCTTCACGGTTGGGATGGTGTTCTTGGGGTTGTACTCATCCTTCTTCTTCCTCCAAACACGGCGAGTGGAGTTTAGACCAAAAGCTCAATTTTGTCTCATCAGACCACATGACCTTCTCCCATTCCTCCTCTGGATCATCCAGATGGTCATTGGCAAACTTCAGACGGGCCTGGACATGCGCTGGCTTGAGCAGGGTCGACCTTGCATGCGCTGCAGGATTTTAATCCATGACGGCGTAGTGTGTTACTAATGGTTCTCTTTGAGACTGTGGTCCCAGCTCTCTTCAGGTCATTGACCAGGTCCTGCCGTGTAGTTCTGGGCTGATCCCTCACCTTCCTCATGATCATTGATGCCCCACGAGGTGAGATCTTGCATGGAGCCCCAGACCGAGGGTGATTGACCATCATCTTGAACTTCTTCCATTTTCTAATAATTGCGCCAACAGTTGTTGCCTTCTCACCAAGCTGCTTGCCTATTGTCCTGTAGCCCATTCCAGCCTTGTGCAGGTCTACAATTTTATCCCTGATGTCCTTACACAGCTCTCTGGTCTTGGCCATTGTGGAGAGGTTGGAGTCTGTTTGATTGAGTGTGTGGACAGGTGTCTTTTATACAGGTAACGAGTTCAAACAGGTGCAGTTAATACAGGTAATGAGTGGAGAACAGGAGGGCTTCTTAAAGAAAAACTAACAGGTCTGTGAGAGCCGGAATTCTTACTGGTTGGTAGGTGATCAAATACTTACGTCATGCAATTAATTACTTAAAAATCATACAATGTGATCTTCTGGATTTTTTTTGTGTACCTATGATAAAAAGTACAGACCTCTACATGCTTTGTAAGTAGGAAAACCTGCAAAATCAGCAGTGTATCAAATACTGTACTTTGTGCATGTGAATTTATGTTTTTTTATGTATATCTTTCATGGAAATATTGCAGAATATGTTCCCTATTTTCTAGTCATACAAAGGAGGATAGGGAGAGTTTGACCTTTTGATGTGGTTTTGAGGGCAACCAATGATTCATCCACTGACACCCTTGATCTAAAATGTAATAATTGAATCACTACCGAATTCATTTAATATTTTGTGAGGTTTTAAAAGTCAGAACGCGTTCAAAGTGTACGACCGAGAGACAAATAGCCTACTTCTACCATACTAACTAAGAGCAGGGCAAAGTACCCAAATAATGCTGTTTCATGGTTGATTTTGCAGACAAAAATATAATTGTTACCTGGACTTTTAAGAATTACAATATCTATACAATATCTATACTGAACAAAAATATAAAACGCAACATGTAAAGTGTTGGTCCCATGTTGCATGAGCTGAAATAATGGATTCCATAAATTCTCCATACGCACAAAAAACGTACTTCTCTAAAATGTAGTGCACAAATTTGTACACATCCCTGTTAGTGAGCATTTCTCCTTTGCCAACATAATCCATCCATCTGACAGGTGTGGCATATCAAGAAGCTGATTAAACAGCATGATCATTACACAGGTGCACCTTGTGCTGGGGACAATAAAATGCTCACCTTCGATGGCCACTAGCAAGCTGGAGAAATGTGCTCTTCACGATTTAATCCCGGTTTCAACAAGGCAGATGGCAGACAGCGTGTATGGCGTCGTGTGGGCGAGCGGTTTGCTGATTTCAATTTTGTGAACAGAGTTCCCCATGGTAGCGGTGGGGTTATGGTATGGGCAGGCATAAGCTACGGACAACGAACACAATTGCATTTTATCTATGGCAATTTGAATGCACAGCGATAACTTGACAAGATCCTGAGGCCCATTGTCGTGCCATTCATCCGCCGCCATCACCTCATGATGATAATACACTGCCCCATGTCGCAAGGATCTATACACAATTCCTGGAAGCTGAAAATGTCCCAGTTTTTCCATTGCCTGCATACTCACCAGACCCATTGAGCATGTTTGGGAAGCTTTGGATTGACATGTACGACAGCGTGTTCCAGTTCCCACCAATATCCCGCAACTTCGCAAAGCCATTGAAGGAGTGGGACATTCCACAGGCCACAAACAGCCTGATCAGTTAACTCTATGCAAAGGAGATGTCGCGCTGCATGAGGCAAATGGTGGTCACACCAGATACTGACTGGTTTTCTGATCCACCCCCCTACCTTTTTTAAAAAATGACTGGGAATACAGACGCATATCTGTATTCCCAGTCATGTGAAATCCATAGATTAGGGCCTAATGAATTTATTTCAATTGACTGATTGAAATTGTTGCATGTTGCGTTTATATTTTTGTTCAGTGTAGATATGTATTGTTTCACATTTGCCTTTGGTAGTTCTCCGCAATTTCACTTGACCTACAGGGCTGGGAATTGCCAGGGACCTCACGATACGATATTATCACAACGCTAAGCTGTCGATACGATATGTATTGCGATTCTCACGATTCTATACATATTGCAATTCGATACTGTGATTTTATTGCGATTCAATGTTCCAAACACATTGCTCACCTTACAGTGCCTACGGAAAGTATTCAGACCCCTTGATTTTTTCCACATTTTGTTACGTTACAGCCTTATTCTAAAATTGATTAAATAGTTTTTTTGCCTTCATCAATCTACACACAATACCCCATGATGACAAAGCAAAAACTGGTTTGTAGAATAAAAATATATATCACATTTACATATGTATTCAGACCCTTTACTCAGTACTTTGTTGAAGCACCTTTTGGCAGCGATTACAGCAGAGTGCTCTTGGGTATGACATTACAAGCTTGGCTCATCTGTATTTGGGGAGTTTCTCCCATTCTTCTCTGCAGATCCTCTCAAGCTCTGTCATGTTGGATGGACAGCGTTGCTGCACAGCTATTTTCAGGTCTCTCCAGAGATGTTCAATCGGGTTCAAGTCCGGGCTCTGGCTGGGCCACTCAAGGACATTCAGAGACTTGTCCCGAAGCCACTCCTGCGTTCTCTTGGCTGTGTGCTTAGGGTCGTTGTCCTGTTGGAAGGTGAACCTTCGCCCCAGTGTGAGGTCCTGAGCACTCTGGAGTAGGTTTTCATTAAGGATCTCTCTGTACTTTGCTCCGTTCATCTTTGCCTCGATCCTGACTAGTCTCCCAGTCCCTGCCGCTGAAAAACATCCCCACAGCATGATGCTGCCACCACCATGCTTCACTATAGGGATGGTGCCAGGTTTCCTCCAGATGTGACGCTTGGGATTCAGGCCAAAGAGTTCAATCTTGGTTTCATCAGACCAGAGAATCTTGTTTCTCATGGTCTGAGAGTCTTTAGGTGCCTTTTGGCAAACTCCAAGCGGGCTGTCATGTGCCTTTTACTGAGGAGTGGCTTCCGTCTGGCCACTCCACCATAAATAAGGTATTTCTGCTTTGTTTTTTGTTTTCGCTTTGTCATTATGGGGTAGTGTGTGTAGAATGCTGAGGATTATTATATTTAGAATAAGGCTGTAAAGTAACAAAATGTGGAAAAAGTAAAGGGGTCTGAATACTTTCCGAAGCCACTGTATGTCTGCTGCAGAGGGACAAGACAGAGCCATGATAATTCGAGTTGTCATCAGTCATGTAAATAAAAGTGCTGAAAACAAAAATTAGCGCCCTATTTAAAAATAATATGGAGAACAAGTTATGAAGGAAAAATACTGAAGTTTTGGTGCAGGTATAGCCAACTAGCACACAAATAATATTGCCAAAACGATACAATATATAGTCCAAAATAATATCCCGATATGTAACTGTATCGAATTTACCCCCATCACTATTACCTACAACATAAATCACAGTATATTGCACATTTTGGGGGCCATAAAATAGCAGCCAAGGACCTATTCTTTATTTACCATAAAAGTGCACTCAACAAGTGATATTCTTCTCAACCAATCACCAAGAGAGGCTGGTAGAGCACGGCGCTTGTAACGCCAAGGTAGTGGGTTCGATCCCCGGGACCACCCATACACAAAAAAATAAAAATGTATGCACGCATGACTGTAAGTCGCTTTGGATAAAAGCGTCTGCTAAATGGCATATTATTATTATTAACTATTGATTAATTGACTGCAGCCTATAAAGTCACACTTGGTTCTCACAGGCCACTACTGTAAAGCAGCATTTATTGACCCATGACGCCAACTTCCCATCTCTGAATGGCCCTGAGAGGTGATGGATGAAAGATAATGCAGAAGGAGAGGAGTGGTAGAATAGAAGTGTTAGCTACCTGTCTGGAACTCAGGGCTCACCTGGGGGCTGCTAATGGGGCCGTAGCCCACAGAGGGTGTCCCGGGCAGGCAGGGCGACCCCAAAGAGGAGCTGATGACGGAGAAGGGCGAGCCCATGCTGCTGATGGGGCTGTTGACGGCCGAGGTGATGGGCGGCAGAGACGTCATGGCGGCAGCTGTGGGGGTCAGGAGGGGTGAGCGCTGGCCCGAGGGAGGGGAGGACACAGAGGAGCTGTCTGGGCTGCGGGAATCTGGTGAACATGACAGGGATTACATGGCAGAGAGTAATGATACCCTACATACAACTCAAGTTTAAGAAAATATAATTATTGAGTTTCCCTCGCTACAATTAAGTTAGTCGCCATACCCTAGCTCAACACCAACAATTTAAAATAGGCCACCAAAATACTTCCAATCCCGATTAAAAGGCAAATACAGTGTAGCGAAGTGGTCACCAACTGGTAGATCTTCAAGACATTTCTAGTCGATCACCAAAACTTTCTGTAGAAAATACCAAAATAAAGGCTTGCGCTCCTTTTATTTTTGTATTCGTGTTGGGGTGATGGCGGTGGTGCACTTCATTCAAAAGCCAAGCACACCGGGTAGGCAAAGTGTTCCCATTTTTTACCATTTAATTTGTCTGAAAAACAAACTCCGCCTACCTGGCAGACCGGGAGATCTACATTTACATTTACATTTTAGTCATTTAGCAGACGCTCTTATCCAGAGCGACTTACATGAGAAATTAGGGTAAGTGCCTTGCTCAAGGGCACATCGACAGATTTTTCACCTAGTCGGCTCGGGGATTAGAACCAGCAACCTTTCGGTTACTGGCACAACGCTCTTAACCACTAAGCTACCTGCCGCCCTTTGATCTGTGGCTAAACCGCGTATGCCTACTGCGCTGGCCAATCGGAAAGCTTACAACGCCGCGTATGGCTTCCACGACCCCAGCAAAGTTTGATACTAGCCTATGTGAGATTTCATAACTTTAAAACCATGACCAGAGAGAGACTGTCAAAAAATACAGCAAAGAGCTCCTGTTATAAGTGAGTTCATGTCTAAGTTTATTCAGCACTGTCAACACTGTTTTTATTTAACAATATAACAAAACATAAAACACGCTTCTCCCTACTATGAGTAGCCAAGTGTATCGATAGCCCTGCATTTTTATTCTTATTAGCGGCTCGTCGTGTCTATTTTAATATTGATGAATATTTCACTTTCTCTGGTCATAGGAACAACATACATTTGTGCATGAGGCAGATGAGGGGCGACTCAAGTTTAGCCATCAGGTGGAAGACGATATCCCCTCTCTCTGGTCAGTCTCACCGGAGGAAAGGAAGGAGAGAGCAGGGACCGTGAGAGGCGGACCCTCTGCTGCTCTCTCCCTCCCTCTGCTGAGACTAATGCCGTGTTCAAAACAACTGGCAACCCGACATCAGTGCGTTCAAGACAACTGGGAACTCAGGAAAAAAGTCATGTTAAAAAACAAATCTGAGCGGTAGATCTTGGCTTGCTTTTTGACTGCGAAAGTGATCTTGACTCAGAAAAGGTAGGTGACCACCGGTGTAGCGGTACCAGTGGACTGGCTTTAGGACCATGCGGATGGCTCAGAGCAGGGTGGGAAGGCTGCTTTTTTAACCCGGTGCTATTTGCTTAATGACGTGTGTTTGTAGAATGTTAAGTTCCCTATCGACTGAGGTGAATAAAGTTACAGCAGCCAAGGTGATAATGGCTGGAGTCAATTTATAATTTTATTTTTTGGCCATTTGGAGTTTTTAAAGTGTAGAAATACAGTAAATGTGCTTCAACTTTATAATAAGCACCTCCCCACATGTCACTTTGCCATACCCTAGGTTCAGCTGAAATGACACTAGGCCTTATATATCAATTGGAATAATTCTGTATAAGCAATAATTAATAACAGCAACCACGTTTCCATCCAAGCATTTGCGGTGGAAATGCCTAAATGTGAAAATATTGATATCATAACCATCATATCGAAGTCATGCGATGATATGCTGTGTGGTCCTCCCACTACGAATCGGGAAAGCATGCAGTTTATTAGGCTACAGATGAAATAAGTTCACAGGGTGGTGAATGTGCAAGGTGATGATGAGCTTGATGCTCCTTTCCAATAAATATCGAGGGTCTTATTCTGATGACATGATGATCGATGCTTGGCTGCCGTTTGATTTGTATACAAATAATGTCGCTCTTATCCATAATAATCTCATAATGTAGGTAGCCTACCTGTACTGTATATGCGTGCTGTTGGCTAGAGCACATGTACCAAGACCAGAGTGGACACATTTGCTATATAACGGTTTTTGTGACAAAACCATCAGTAGGAGTTGAAAATGCGATGGAAACCACTTGTATTTTTTTTTTACTTGTACATGGGAATTTGACGGCAAAAGTGATTTTTATGTGCACTACGTCATCACGCACAGCCTTTTAGCCACACAAACAAATTTTGATGGAAACATCTCTGGTGGGTAAAATGTTGCAGATTTTAGAATACTTGGAAACCTAGCTAGTATACACACCCCTTGACATTTTCCACATTGTTGTGTTACAAAGTGGGATTAAAATGCATTTAAACTGTCAACAATCTACACAAAATACTAATGTCAAAGTTGAAGAACAATTCACTTTTTTTTTTATAATGGGAAAGAAAACAGAATATATCTTGATTAGATAAGTACTCAACCCCAAGTCAATACATGTTAGAATCCCCTTTGGCAGCTATTACAGCCGTGAGTCTGTCTGGGTAAGTCTAAGATATTTGCAGACATGGATTGTACAATATTTGCCCGTAATTCTTTAACAAAATATTCAGGTTCTGTCAAGTTGGTTGTTGATCATTGCTAGACTGCCATTTTCAAGTCTTGCCATAGATTTCCAAGCAGATTTAAGTCAAAACCGTAACTAGGCCACTCAAGAACAGTCAATGTCATCTTGGTGAGTAACTCCAGTCTATATTTGGCCTTGTGTTTTAGGTAATTGTCCTGCTGAATTTGTCTCCAAGTGTCTGGTGGAAAGCAGACTGAACCAGGTTTTCCTCTAGGATTTTGCCTGTGCTTAGCTCTATTCCGTCTTTTTATCCAAAAAAAACTCCCTAGTCCTTGCCGATGACAAGAATACCCATAAAATGATGCAGCTACCACCATGCTTGAAAATATGAAGAGTGGTACTCAGTCATGTGTTAGATTTGCCCCAAACATAACTTTCTGTCCTGAATACAAAGTGTTAATTTCTTAGCAACATTTTTTGCAGTATTACTTTAGTGCCATATTGCAAACAGGATGCATGTTTTTGAATATTTCTATTCTGTACAGCCTTCCTCATTTATGTTAGTATTGTGGAGTAACTACAATGTTGTTGATCCATCCTCAGTTCTCTTATAACAGCCATTAAACTCTAACTGATTTAAAATCACCATTAGCCTCATGGTGAAATTCCTGAGCAGTTTTCTTCCTCTTTGGCAACTAGAGTTAGGAAGGGCGCCTGTATCTTTGTAGTGACACACCATCCAAAGTGTAATTAATAAATGTCTGCTTCCATTTTTTACCCCATCTACCAATAGGTGCCCTTCTTTGCAAACCATTGGAAAACTTCCCTGGTCTTTGTGCTTGAAATTCACTGCTCGACTGAGGGACCTTACAATTATCTGTATGTGTCGGGTACAGCAATGGGGCAGTCATTTAAAAATCATGTTAAACACTATTATTGTACACAGAGTGAGTCCATGCAACTTATTTAGCACATTTCTACTCCTGAACTTATTTAGGCTTGCCATAATAAAAGGGTTGAATACTTGACTCAAGACATTTCAGCTTTTCATTTTTTATTAATTTGTAAACATTTCTAAAAACAAAATTACACTTTGACATTATAGGGTACTGTGTGTAGATCAGCGACAAATCTAAATGTAATATATTTTAAATTCAGGCTGTAACACAATGTGGAAAAAGTAAAGGGGGGGGGTACTTTCTGAAGGCACTAAGGTAGAAAACAAAATTCAGCAACAATACATTAAAATGAAGATTCTTTTTGTTTTCAATATACATCAAACCATTACCTACTAATACAAAACACACAAGACTTTAAGCAGATTAAGCAATCAAACATAAAAAGCTAGCTCGGATAGGTAGGACTTTAGTTGTGTTTTAAACAAGGAAATTGAAGCTGCCTCCTTGACATGTGTAGTTAACCCATGCTGCACAGGGTTGTAGCTGGTGTGACCAGCCTGTTAGAGTCTGACAATCGTAGTGTGCGTGCTGGAGAATAGTTCTCTATAAGTTGGCATATGTATTTAGGTGCATCACCTTTGAGGGCCTTAAAAGGTGAGCAGCAAGAATCTTACATTTGATGCTGTATTGAACAGGAAGACAATGGAGGTTGAATAAAGCCAAGTAGTCTGATTAATCAGTAATTAAACAATTGGTATCTGTAATTAAACAATTGGTATACACAGCCTGAAACTAATGACTGCAAAATTGTGTAAATGTTCCTTACAAGCCAGAATGTTTAATAAAATTACATTTGAACACTCTAACGGTTGTCCGTGGTGTTGGTCCTTCAGATGGTCGAAATATGAGACAAAATATCTACAGAAAAGTATAGTTTATTGTTAAGAGCGCCGGTACTGAAGTTTCTATTATCACCTGGCACGTGCAAAACCATGTAAATACCTGATGACTTCAGTTAGTATGTACGCATCACGTGCACACGTTGGCTCATGACCGAAGGCATGTGCACAAGATGGAAGTACATGCACGCAATGCATGCATACTAACTGAAGTCAAGTTTCAAGTTTGATTAGTTGTATGTACGGGATACACATGGTATACACGGTCCAACTAAATGCTTACTTGCAGGTTTCTTCTCAACAATGCAACAATATGAAATAATAAAATATAAGAATACAACCAAAGTAAATGACTCAGTAGAATAGTTAATACAGGAAGGCACAATGTATAGTCCAATATTTACAAGTGCTTAGGGCAAGGGAGGATTGGGGGGCAAGTGTTTAAATTGTGCAGTAATCATAATAAAAGTCTGGTAGCAGCAGTTGTGATGTATGAGTGGATATCTGTGTGCATGTGTGCTAAGGTGCGGAGAGTCAGTGCAGGTGGTCAGTCCTGTTCAACTGTTCAGTAGTCTCATGGCTTGAAACTGTCTTGGAGCCTGTTTATATCAGACATGCTCCAATACTGTCTGCCCGACGGTAGGGGAGTGAACACCTTGGAGCTGGGGGTCCTTGATGCTGCTGGCCTTCCTCAGGCACCGTTTTGAGTAGACATCCTGGATAGGTAGGAGCACGGTCCCAATTATGTACTTGTGTCAGCTGGTGTTTACATGGTTTTGCGCATGTGCCAGGTGATAGAAATGTCAAATTCAGTACCGGCACTCTAAAGAGTTGGGTAAACAATACTTTCCTATCAAATGTCGACCATCTGAAGGACCAACACCACAGACAACCGGTAGAGTAAGTTCAAATATACTTTTATTCAACATTCTGGCTTGTAAGAATATTTACACAATTTAGCGGTATATACCAATAATTGTGTATTAGATGCTGATTAATCAGACAAAATTGGGGTGATATGGGTTTTGTGTAGTTTGTGAGCATCCTTGTAGCTATAGCTAACTAAGCTATTCAGTTTGGTAGCTTTGTAAGTTGTTATGCCTTGATTGAGCCAATGCAAATATTGTCAGAAAGCATCGTTAATGCACTACCTAACTAGTATAGTTGACCACTGCAGCTGGAACTTAAAGACAAAATGTAAACGTGGCTTGATAGCTAGCGAACTTCATTCGAAAACATCGGTGGCATTCTCTTACCTCTGCTGTCGCCCATGACTGCCTTCTTGGTGGAAAAGACGTGCTGGAACACCGATAGACGTGCTTCAATCACCCTGCTATCTAACTCAAGACCGCGGACTGAGTGAGGCCCGGGCCAGAGTCGTTTTTGAGTTACCAAAAACAGGGCTGAAAAAAATCCAAAAATAAACACATTTAGGAAATAAGAAGCAAATGTCTACATTTGGCATCAGACCCGTGCGTTTGACAGCCAAGGTTTTCCTAACATGAGCCTGAGCACCCATTCTCATTAGTTTGTGTGCATTTTGGCCAAGAAGAAGCATATCGTTTGCAGGATAACTAGCCTAGGCCCGACTGGGTAACAAAACAAGCTTATAACAAACCACTTAGCTAGCTAACGTTAGCTATCTAAAATTACTACTAACTATCTAGCTAAATTGCTACAAACGCGGAGTCAACAAAATATTCGCCTATAGACAGTGCAGCCATAGAGGAATGACCGTTTTGTATCATTGGTACAGCTAGCAACCGCGCTAGCGTAGTGCAACAACCGACCGGAGAAAACTCGCAAGTGATAGATAGTTGGTCAGTTTGGAAACAATTCAACAGATTATCTATTCATTTCCCCCAACAGTAAGATATAACGTTAATACTAAAACTATGCTATGCATCAACAATAATTATAGCTAGCTACTAACGTGTTTGACAGTGCAGTTTCTTCGCATGAAATATGGTGGTCGGTCAGGCAGGCAGGCCACGAGTTCTTCCTCTCCTCTCTCCACACTTTCCTTCGTCGTCAGCCCACCCGCCCCCTGCCCTGCAGCCTGTGGTTGACTGAGTAGCTACTGTACCAAAGACAGTACAGTATGAAGAGGTTTTCAAATAAAATAAAATAGTATACATCTGAATGTCTATAATGAGCATTATGATGCATTTACATGACACTACAATAACATACAGCCAGGTTCCCCATTAACATTACATGGGGAATATTTAAACAATGTAACTGAATGTCTAGAATTGAAACAATATTCAAAATTCTAAAAGTTGGCCAAACTCTAAATATATGGCTCTGGGCAGAAACTGCTTCTCCAATACACTGGTTGGTTGTTTAGCCACAAAACTGACACGTGTGCAAATGAGCAAAACAGACGGGGTTGGTTTAGATTCTTGACAACATATTTCCTCTCCAATGTTTATTGAAAACATAAATAAATGAACAACGAGCATTTCTCTCAAATACATCGTTACAATTTTAACCATATTAGCATACACTTGACATCAGTCAACACCTCAAAACAAGAAATGGTATCAAGAACAAGATCAAACTAGATGGTAACTTTACAAGTAAAGTTGTGGTGCTTGTTTTAACGCATTAAACGTATTTTTGTGGTAATGGAATAAATTAAAAAAGTTTTACTATACTATTTAAAGCAAAGGAGTTACATACACTGAGTGTACAAAACATTAGGAACTGCTCTTTCCATGACACATAGACTAACCAGGTGAATCCAGATGAAAGCTATGATCCCTTATTGATGTCACCTGTTACATCCACTTCAATCAGTGTAGATGAAGGGAAGGATACAGATTAAATAAGGATTTTTAAGCCTTGAGACAATTGAGACATGGATTGTGTATGTGTGCCATTCAGAGAGTGATTGGTAAGACAGAAGATTTAAGTGACTTTGAATGGGGTATGGTAGTAGGCGCCAGGCACACCGGGTTGAGTGTGTCAACCTTATTACTTTGGATTGTGGGGCAGTTAGATCATAAAAATGTATAAACTACGGTTGTTGCGTGTGAAAGCTGACACAGGACAAAGCGATCTTCTGCCAGAAGATGGGAAGAAAAGGCAGCATCATGAGGACAACACTCAGGAAAACAAAGCAACTCTGAATCATTCATGCCGTGGGTTTCAAAAAAAATAAATGCACGATTTACTTTTGTAAAACGATTTGTGTAAATTTAAGGTTGATTTTTAATTGAATGATGTAATGATTAGAACGTTTTAGGTTATTATTTGGGGAGATAAATATGATGGTGCATCTAGTGATGACAGCTATTAAAAGTGTTTTTGTGGTAGTTGGAAAAACTATGTAGAATAGGTTTGTATGTAGACCTGATAGAACTATAGCTAGCTATCTAATAAATAGCATAAAGAGTTTAACAGTGAACACTGAAAAGTACATTTCCTGAAGAAAATGTGGTGTGCTTGTTTTAATGTGATTTTGTGACTGGTTATAGTTGAACAAGTAGTTAGACGAAAAAATTGATTGGTTGGTTGATAGAATAGCCTGAACATGTGAACGTTGGTTTGGTGTCTCTCTAGTTTGTACGGTTCAAGAGTTACAATTATTGTTGGTGGGTATTATGTGCACGTTTATGCAAATGTTCAGAGCTAGTTCGAACCAACGCTAGCTAGCTACACCCTCAACCAGAGCGAATGCACGCCAGACCAATAGTTGTGGTCAGTAGTGTGGTTGTGTTGAAGGTTCTTTGGGACTGTCATGCCAACTAATGTCCCCCAGCCAAAAAGTGTCCCCTCCGCGTCACAATGGGATTCGATAAACTGTTAGCGTCTGTTGCTATATCAACGTTGTGATGACTTAATGATTAGAATTTTGGAGATCATTAAAGCCTAGATTACGTTCTTTTCATCATCGCTATGCAAACCAGGCTGATTTCCGTGACAATTTCGCTGTTTTAAACAAGTTTTGTTTAGCTAATAAAATGGAAAACACTACTTCTGGGTACCTTGTTAACATTACAACATGAAATCCATGTCTTCAACATTGCTATGTTTCGGAAATGGCAAAGAACGTGTAATCTGCTTGACACATTAAAGTTACTTACCTTACAGATCACAAAGTCAGCTAATTTCCACTCCATTCATATACATATCCGTTTGATTCATACAATGGCTTGTCTGGCTGGCATGTTTTTATTTTAACCTGGCCTTCTGTTATCTACACTGAAATAATATAATTTCAGTAGTCCTCTATTATGATTCATTCTTGTTCTATCTTGCATAGCTCATTAGTACACCCTTGTGGTTGAATATATATATATGTATCTGTTGTAGGTCCTAGGATACAACAATGAATAATGTGGAACAAATAAATACCATCAAAGGATACCTTACAGTTCACAATAATGAACACCTTGTGAAACAGCTGTGAAAACCAACCTGGCAATATTTAAGATTTGAATACATAAACTTTATTTTTTTTGGTACAGTTGTGTCATTCATTTATTTTCACAGATTAGAAAGTTACAGACGAACAAATATCATACCCCCAAGACATGCAAACCTCTCAGTTTACAATAACAGAGGGTAGCACTTTTTTGGGGGTATGATATTTGTGCATATATAACTTTCTCACTCATTATTCACATACATAGATTATCCTATTTTATTTTTTTAATTAAGTGACCCCAAATGACACTCATTATTTACCTTTTTCTTTGGGCACAAAATAATCTGAACCCCCACAACAGACATCAAACAAGCTTGCTGTAGTCATTGCGTGCTATGAATATGGGACCAAATACTTAACTCTTTACTACTTTAATACACATAAGTGAATTTGTCCCAATACTTTTGCTTCCCTAAAATGGGGGGACTATGTACAAAAAGTGCTATAATTTCTAAACGGTTCACCCAATGTGGATGAAAGTACACTCAAATTAAAGCTGACCGTCTGCACTTTAACCTCATAGTCATTGTTTGATTTCAAATCAAAAGTTTTGAAGTATAGAGCCAAAAGAAGAAACAATGCTTCACTGTCCCAATAATTACGGAGGGCACTGTATGTAAACATATTTAACACGTATTGCTTGTTATAGAAGACTACTGTTGTACATTGAATAACCATTCATCAATGTTACACCTCCTTGATGTGATGGTTCTCTATGTCTGTACATGTTTATAATCCACATCATGTGCATAGTGGTTTCCAAAAAGTTATTAGCCCCCTAAACCTGAATCTGAAATTACCTTTATGATCTTTCTTACCACTATTACTTTGGGGTTCTAATCCCCCTCTTTCAAAATCCCCATTGTGAACAAATCTTTAATATTCATGAACCTTCAATATATTTATTCCTAAACTACCAACAATAACCATTGTCTATTGTTATTCTCAATGACTTTCCTGTCAATATGAAAGTTTTATACCTAGCTAAATACAATGTTGGAGCCAGTTGTAATGTATTTTGTTATGCAAACATTATTAGATTATATTTCTCATTAAGAATAATGTTGTTTTAATTCTAGATGGGTCATGCCTTGCTTTGTCAATGTGTTCTCTTATTGCTTACTAGTTATGGCAAATGTTAGGAAGACCTGTTTGTTGTAAAAAATAAATTTAAAAAACGTTTAAAAAACCAGCCAAGCGTTACTTTGACCACATCTTTTCACATACGTTTTATTTGGGTCTTTTTTTATTTACCATGGTGATTGCCTCCAGCCGATGGATGCTCGGTGCATGTAGAAATAAAAAGATAATGCAATTCAACCATTGATGGATGGTGACGAAAATAATGCCATTGCCAGTAGTCATGTTAAGGTTTTCAATGTTTTAGTGGTGGAGTTTATGGGTTTGCATGTGGCCGTGCATTATATATGATGCCTGAATAGGAAAGATGATCTGATCATGCCTATTGGTATTCTTGATCAATTCTTGATTTAAAAAAAGACCCACAACTGTTTTGGGGTTAATTCCACATCTACTTGCATTGCTTGGTAGTGTATTAGCGTGGTATTAGACAACATAAATAATACAATTTAAGTCAAATAAAAATAAACAGTATTATCCTAAATTGAGACGTGAGTAAAAATGGTGTTATCACATCAACAACAACAATCTTTCAGAATGTACCTGTTTTCAGTATAGAATGACATGTATACAGATTCTATAACAATTTTTTGTGTGTTTTCTTAGTGATTGTTCTTTAGTCAACAGTGTGTCAGTCCGATAAATATTAACTAGATCGTTTTTTCTTCTTCTTGGAAGTTTGAGCTACTGTACATAATTGTCTGGGGCTGCTGTACAGAAAAGTTGTAGAGCATCTTAAAAAATAAAATAAATCAGTCATGGCAATTTGTAAGTCGCTCTGGAAAAGAGCGTCTGCTAAATGACGTAAATGTAAATGTGATGGTCAGCTCCTCCAAGCTCATGTAGTCTTTTTTGGGGTTTATCCATAAGGGCCGTGTTTGAGCACTTGACAAGATGTTGACATTTCTGGGTACGTCTCACCTGTAACATAATAATATATTCAATGTGCAAATTTAAGAGTACATGTGCCCACTGCGGCCTTATCGTTATTCAAGATGTTCCAACGTTCATAGATGACCAGCAGGGTCAGATAACCAGGGTGGCTATAGAGTGGGCAAAAGTTCAACACTCAGGAGTCAATGTCATATCATTTGTCTTTTACAGATGCACACTATGTAACACATTATATTAATAATTCCCTAAAAATGGGATGTCATTGTCTTTCAGAAACTTTAAATATGTTTTACTTTGGTATACATTGACAGAGGTAGTAGAAAGAGAGAGAGAGAGAGAGAGTAATATTACACAATTATATAACAGATCATCACTCACACACCCACAGACATGGCTTCATAGTTGGTCATAGTTTCTAATAATATTTTCTAATCATAGTTTGAACATAGTTGGCCATAGTTTCTAATCATAGTTTCTAGTCTGAGAGGTTTTGATATAATAAGAGGGTCAAATAGAACCTAAGAGGGCAGAAGCTATTGTCTACAAACAGTATGAATAAAAACAATGGCTGCTGCTCAATGGATAAATGGCCTTCATTTAAAAAAAAAAACAAAACACATAGCAGTCTTAAATAATATATATCTATATACAAACATCACATTGAATATTCAACACACCTTCAAAAAGCTCCATGAGGAAGAAAGGATTCCCAGATTATCTTTTCGATGTTCTGTCTTCAGGATGTTCTGGGCTGATTGCTGTTGGAGAGGGGAGGGGCAGTTGAGTGAGCTGGGGCCTTTATTGGCCCTGCCTCTGGGAGCCTGTCAGCTTGTGACATGATGAGAGAGAGAGTGAGAGAGGGCCTACCTGTAAGATATTTTGTGCTACAAACATACTTCTATTTCAAGAGGTTTTTGGCCATTCAGGGACCTAATCTCAAACACTCATGAAAACATGAAACAATTATTGTCTACACTAAAGGTTCTACAGCTGCACCATCGAGAGCATCCTGACTGGTTGTATCACTGCCTGGTATGGCAACTGCTCGGCCTCCGACCACAAGGCACTACAGAGGGTAGTGCATACGACCCAGTACATCACTGGGGCCAAGCTTCCTGCAATCCAGGACCTCTATACCAGGCGGTGTCAGAGGAATGCCCTAAAAATTGTCGAAGACTCCAGCCACCCTAGTCATAGACTGTTCTCTCTGCTACCGCACAGCAAGCGGTACCGGAGTGCCAAGTCCAAGAGGCTTCTAAACAGCTTCTACCCCCAAGCCATAAGACTCCTGAACATCTAATCAAATGGCTACCCGGACTATTTGCATTGCCCATTATTATTATTACACTACTACACATTACTACCCAATAAATGTTTATGTATAATTCTTTTTTAGTTGGAAAGACAGTTTTTTAAATGTATTTTTATTATAAAAGAATGCCTTGAGCATGGCCCTCGTCTGCTTGTAACCCCCACAGCTTGTAACCTGACACCACCCCATGCACACAAACCCACCCAAGGAGAAAGACAGAGGGAGAGAGAGAGATGTATTTAATTGAAGGTCAATTACATTTTCTTTCAAACCTCTTATTTTCTACAAAACCATTAGTACAGACTTTTAAACATACATTTTACAATTATTAAAGTTTACTATGCAATATTAAACTATGACACTGTTTATTACTAAACCTTTATATAGATCACACATTTTATTATTACACAATACTACACATTACTACCCAATACATGTTTATATTTCTTTTTTTAGTGTTTTTAATTCCTTTCTTAGAAAAAAGTAGAATGAGCATGGCCCTCATCTGCTTGTAACCCCCCACGAGTTTTCTGTGGTTTATCTCTCTGGAGGTTTCTTCTCGCTTGTAGTGTTCATAGGACAAGCCTAAGACTTACTTATACTCAGGAAATGGCTTTTTCCTGTTTATTCTACAAGGGGTCACAAGCTCACTACACAGCAGTTCCATAAGTTCACTACAAAACTTCTCAACTGTTTGAACTGTTCAAAAGTTCAAACTCAGGCCTCCCTGGAAAATAATTTTTATTTTTATTAAGGCAAATACATTTTTCAACCATTTTCCATCCCGCCAAAAAATAGAAATAAGCAAAGGCTTTGATTTCTTGTCAGATGGAAAAGGAGTCTTAGAAAACATCTACCAGAAAAGGTCTTAAAAGATATTAAAAATACATCATAAACACAGTAATGTTGAAGTAAAGGGCCTTGTGCCTTAATTCCGTTACCAAAAACCCACATCTTTCAAATATTTTCTAATTTCTCTCCCTCATGAGGAGGGAGGATAATGAAAGTTCACAGAAGTAACAAGTAAAGGTAGACCTATTAATTAGTACGTTTTTTTTTAATGATATCAATTTTGTTTATGAATTATTAAGTAATTAAAACTCACATTTCTGTTACCAAATTGGTAACAGAATTTCCCTAAAATCGGTAAATGGAATTTCTGCAATTGAATTGGCTACAATGGGAAATCATAGAAGTCACAAACCACAGTTGGGTCACCTGCTACTGTCCTCCCTTCCACTGGCATACTGTTACGGTATGTTCAGCTGATAACTGTTTTCTTTCTGTCGTCTGGTGGTCAAAGTAAGCGTGTGAAAAATCTGTACAAACCTCCTCTCTCTCTCTCTCTCTCTCTCTCTCTCTCTTTCTCCAATTAATGTCACCTCTGTTTCATAAGTTTGGACAGCACAGCACAGTAAAGTACAGTAGAGCACAGACCACAGTAAAGGAAAGTATAGTTCAGTAAAGAAAAGTAGAGTATAGTTCAGTACATTCCTGTACTGTAGAATAGAGTGGAGTAGAGTTAAGTACAGTACACATTAGAGCACACTAGTTGAGTACACTAATGTACTGTACTGAACTCTAATTGACTATACAGTTGAGTATAGTCAATTAGAGTTCAGTACAGTAGAGTATAGTTTAGTTTAGTATAGTACTCTACTGTTCTGAACTCTACTCTAATGTTCTGTGCTTTACTGTACTCTACTGAGCTGTACTTTGACGTACAACATCTGTGATTGGTTAATATTTTGTCCAGTCCGGACCAACCAAATTTGGTCTTGTTTGGTGGCGGAGCTCATTAAAATAATAGCCAGTGTGTAGAATAATATCCAATTATGCAAAGGAGGCTATTGCATATTTCTACCTTTTGTGTACATACAGTGGGGAGAACAAGTATTTGATACACTGCCGATTTTGCAGGTTTTCCTACTTACAAAGCATGTAGAGGTCTGTCATTTTTATCATAGGTACACTTCAACTGTGAGAGACGGAATCTAAAACAAAAATCCAGAAAATCACATTGCATGATTTTTAAGTAAATCATTTGCGTTTTATTGCATGACAAAAGTATTTGATCACCTACCAACCAGTAAGAATTCTGGCTCTCACAGGCCTGTTAGTTTTTCTTTAAGAAGCCCTCCTGTTCTCCACTCATTACCTGTATTGACTGCACCTGTTTGAACTCATTACCTGTATAAAAGACACCTGTCCACACACTCAATCAAACAGACTCCAACCTCTCCACAATGGCCAAGACCAGAGAGCTGTGTAAGGACATCAGGGATCAAATTGTAGACCTGCACAAGGCTGGGATGGACTACAGGACAATAGGCAAGCAGCTTGGTGAGAAGGCAACAACTGTTGGCGCAATTATTAGAAAATGGAAGAAGTTCAAGATGACGGTCAATCACCCTCGGTCTGGGGCTCCATGCAAGATTTCACCTGAAGTACCCATTTTGGCTTGCATCTCTAAGTTTCATCGCTGCAATTTTTCAGGCCATACAATTAAAGTTCTGCATAACGTCACAGCATTTTATACTACACACCTTGGAAAAGCGTCAGAAATACCTGCCATGTTGATATGCTTTTCAGTTTGCTGCCATATGACTTGTTTCACATTTGTCTCCAGCGATCATAAGGAAAAATCATCTAAAACAATTGCTATTTGTATTTACAATTTCCTTCTCCAAACGGATTACTAATTTACCTAGCTGTTATCAATAGCTCTTATAAATATAAATTATAGTGGATGGGAAATGGTGTTATTCCTATCGGGAAAAAATAAAGTAGATGTTTTTCCATTTGGAACCTTATTCTAGGTTTTGTCGCGCATAAAGGTGGTGGTATTATGAGGGAATTAAGTCATGGCTAGAATATGCATATCTGTAGACACACCTCCGCCACAGCTCCATTTCAGTTATCTCCACCCCAAACGCATACTGGCATATGCGTTTCCCCATGCTTACTGTAAATTCAACGTCTGAATGCACGCAGAGAGGTGAGTGCGTGAAAAAGGAATTCAGTTCCAATTTCTGTGCACGTATCTCGGGTCTGAATTCCCTGCTAGGTCTTTTGTCTTTTTAAGCACATGACCAAATAATTTCTCCCTGGTGGGATAATAAAGTTAATCTAATCTAATTCTAATCAGTGTGGCTACCTAATGGACTGGAACTTGAAGCATGCCTAGTGTTTGTAGAAATATTGATTTGTAATTCATAGTCCTTCAACCTTGACATTTAACTCCATGTATCATAGATTTAGTAAGTGTGTTATCTTTCTTTTGATTGCTAAGCCTTTGGTTTTAAGAAATTCATTTGTTAGTGTGATTTGTTTGCCATGGGTTTGATCACTACTGCCTAGATGTTAGCTCAAATGTTCTTATATTCAAATATGTCGCATATTTGGGGGCGGCTTTAGAAAATATAGGGATAGCCCTATTTGGTAAAAGACCGCCCATATTATGGCAAGAACAGCTCAAATAAGCAAAGAGAAACGACAGTCCATCATTACTTTAAGACATGAAGGTCAGTCAATACTGACAATTTCAAGAACTTTGAAAGTTTCTTCAAGTGCAGTCGCAAAAACAATAAATTGCTATGATGAAACTGGCTCTCATGAGGACCGCCACAGGAAAAGTTCATTAGAGTTACCAGCCTCAGAAATTGCAGCCCAAATAAATGCTTCACAGAGTTCAAGTCACAGACACATCTCAACATCAACTGTTCAGAGGGGACTGTGTGAATCAGGCCTTCATGGTCAAATTGCTGCAAAGAAACCACTACTAAAGGACACCAATTATAAGAAGAGACCTGCTTGGGCCAAGAAACACGAACAATGGACATTAGACCGGTGGAAATGTGTCCTTTGGTCTGGAGTCCAAATTGGAGATTTTTGGTTCCAACCGCTGTGTCTTTGTGAGACACGGTGTGGGTGAACGGATGATCTCTCCATGTATAGTTCCCACCGTAAAGCATGGAGGAGGAGGTGTTATGGTGTGGGGGTGCTTTGCTGGTGACACTGTCTGTGATTTATTTAGAATTCAAGGCACACTTAACCAGCATGGCAACCACAGCATTCTGCAGCGATACGCCATCCCATCTGGTTTGGGCTCATTGGGACTATAATTTGTTTTTCAACAGGACAATGACCCAACACACCTCCAGGCTGTGTAAGGGCTATTCGACCAAGAATGAGAGTGATGGAGTGCTGCATCAGATGACCTGGCCTCCACAATCCCCCAACCTCAACCCAATTGAGATGGTTTGGGATGAGTCGGACGGCAGAGTGAAGGAAAGGCAGCCAACAAGTGCTCAGCATATGTGGGAACTCCTTCAAGACTGTTGGAAAAGCATTTCAGGTGAAGCTGGTTGAGCGAATGCCAAGAGTGTGCAAAGCTGTCATCAAGGCAAAGGGTGGCTATTTGAAGAATCTCAAATATAACATATATTTTGATTTGTTTAACACTTTTTTGGTTACTACATGATTCCATATGTGTTATTTCACAGTTTTGATGTCTTCACTATTATTCTACAATGTAGAAAATAGTAAAAATAAAGAAAAACCCTTGAATGAGTAGGTGTGTCCAAACTTTTGACTGGTACTGTATGTATGCTAGTATGTAATTGACAGCTGATACTGTAGAAAAGCCTAGAGTATAGGTCTTTCTGTTTTCTCAGTGTTTTGTCAGTAAAATACTTTTTTATTTATATTATTCTTCTGTTTTATTCATGAAGTTCTATCCTTGAGCTGTTCTTGTCTATTAATGTTCTGTATATGTCATGTTTTATGTTTTGTGTGGACCCCAGGAAGAGTAGCTGCTGCATGAGCAACTGCTAATGGAGATCCTACTAAATAAATACTGGCCTTCAGAAAGTATTCACACCCCTTGACTTTTTCCAGATTTTGTTGTTTCAAAGTGGGATAAAAATGTTTTGGAAATAATCTACACAAAATACTCCAATGTCAAAGTGGAAGAACATTTTTTTTATCAATGGAAAATGGAAAATAAAACACATGTATCTTGATTTAGATAAGTATTCAACCCCCTGAGTCAATACATGTTAGATTCACCTTTGGCAGCGATTACAGCTGTGAGTCTTTCTGGGTAAGTCTCTATAAGAGTTTTGTAAACCTGGATTGTACAATATTTGCACATTATTATTTTTTAAATTCTTCAAGCTCTGTCAAGTTGGTTGTTGATCATTGCTAGACAGTCATTTTCAAGTCTTGCCATAGAGTTTCAAGCCGATTTTAAGTCAAAACTAACTAGGCCACTCAGGAACATTCAATGTCATCTTGGTAAGTAACTCCAGTGTATGTTTGGCCTTGCGCTTTACAGTAGGTTATTGTCCTGCTGAAAGGTGGATTTACCTCCCAGTGTCTGTTGGAAAGCAGGACTTAACCAGGTTTTCCTCTAGGATTTTGCCTGTGCTTAGCGCTATTCCATTGTATGGAAAAATTAACTCCCTAGTCCTTGCCGATGACAAGCATACCCATAACATGATGCAGCCACCACAATGCTTGAAAATACGAAGAGTGGTACTCAGTGATGTGTTGTGTTGGATTTGCCCCAAACATAATGCCTTGTATTTAGGACAAAAAGTTAATTTCTTTGCCACATTTTATGCAGTATTACTTTAGTGCCTTATTGAAAACAGGATTTATGTTTTGGAATATTTTTTTTATCTGTACAGCCTTCCTTCTTTTCATTCTGTCATTTAGGTTGGTATTGTGGAGAACCTATAATGTTGTTGATCCACCCTCAGTTTTCTCCTATCACAGCCATTAAACTCTGTAACTGTTTTTGGGCGGCGCACAATTGGCCCAGCGTCGTCCAGGGTAGGGGAGGGAATGGCCGGCAGGGATGTAGCTCAGTTGGTAGAGCATGGCGTTTGCAACGCCAGGGTTGTGGGTTCGATTCCCACGGGGGGCCAGTATGAATAAAATAAAAAAGTAATGTACTCACTAACTGTAAGTCGCTCTGGATAAGAGCGTCTGCTAAATGACGAAAAAATTAATAAATAAATAAAAGTCACCATTGGTTTCCTTCCTCTCCGGCAACTGGGTTAGGAAGGACGCCTATATCTTTGAAGTGACTGGGTGTATTGATACACCATCCAAAGTGTAATGAATAACTTCACCGTGCTCAAAGGGATATTAGGCGCCCTACTTTGCGAGGCATTGGAAAACCTCCCTGGTCTTTGTGGTTGATCCTGTCACACCCTGGCTCTGGGGACTCTATATGTTGAGCCAGGGTGTGTAGATTCTATGTGTTTATGTTCTGTGTGGGAGTTCTAGTTGTTGTATTTCTATGTTGGCCAGAGTGGCTCCCAATCAGAGGCAACGAGTGTCAGCTGTTGCTGGTTGTCTCTGATTGGGAGCCATATTTAAACAGTCTGTTTCCCTTAGTGTTTGTGGGATCTTGTTCCGTTTGGTTTGTTCCGTGTTGGTTGTTAACCTAGGACGTCACGTCATCGTTTTGTTGTTTTGTTTGTTCGTATTATCACTAAAGATAATAAAGATTAAATATGTTCGTTCATCACGCTGCGCCTTGGTCTACTCTCTTCAACGATCGTGACAGAAGATCCCACCATACCAGGACCAAGCAGCGTGTCCAGGAGCAGGCAGCCTGGACGTGGGAGCAAATATTGGACGGGCAGGGGTCCTGGACCTGGGAGGAAATCCAGGCCGGGATGGATCGCCGTCCATGGAGGGAGACGGTAGAGGCGCGACGGAGAGAGGAGCAACGGCGTCAACAGTGTCGTCGTCGGACGGACGAGAGGCAACCCCAAAAATTTTTTAGGGGGGGGCATACGGCATGGGCGACGGGGCAGCAGGAGGCAGCCACAGGGCGTATTAGGAGGTTAGGTGAGGAGGCCACCAGGTTAAGGGGGCTATTGGTGCAGAGGGAGCAGGAGTTAGTGGTGCAGAGGGTAGAGTTACTGGAGGCGATAAGGGAGAAGGTGAGAATAGAGGCACGGCGAGAGGAACTAGGTAGGCAGCTGAGGGAGCGGAGGGTTATGACGAAACCCAGTCCCGCTCCTCACACCAAGCAAGTGGTGTGCATCACCAGTCCGGTCCGGCCCGTTCCTGCTCCCCGCACTAAGTTAATGGTGCGCGTCACCAGTCCGGCCCGACCTGTTCCTGCCCCTCGCACCAAGCCTAGGGTGCGCGTCGCCAGCCCGGCCCAGCCTGTTCCTGTCCCTCGCACCAAGCTTACGGTGCGCGTCGCCAGCCCGGCCCGGCCTGTTCCTGCTCCCCGCACCAAGCCTACGGTGCGCGTCGCCAGCCCGGCCCGGCCTGTTCCTGCTCCACGCACCAAGCCTACGGTGCGCGTCGCCAGCCCGGCCCGGCCTGTTCCTGCTCCCCGCACCAAGCCTACGGTGTGCGTCGCCAGCCCGGCCCGGCCTGTTCCTGCCACTCGCACCAAGCCTACGGTGCGCGTCGCCAGCCCGGCCCGGCCTGTTCCTGCTCCACGCACCAAGCCTACGGTGCGCGTCGCCAGCCCGGCCCGGCCTGTTCCACGCACCAAGCCTACGGTGCGCGTCGCCAGCCCGGCCCGGCCTGTTCCTGCTCCACGCACCAAGCCTACGGTGCGCGTCGCCAGCCCGGCCCGGCCTGTTCCTGCCACTCGCACCAAGCCTACGGTGCGCGTCGCCAGCCCGGCCCGGCCTGTTCCTGCCCACTCGCACCAAGCCTACGGTGCGCGTCGCCAGCCCGGCCCGGCCTGTTCCTGCCACTCGCACCAAGCCTACGGTGCGTGTCGCCAGCCCGGCCCGGCCTGTTCCTGCCCACTCGCACCAAGCCTACGGTGCGTGTCGCCAGCCCGGCCCGGCCTGTTCCTGCCACTCGCACCAAGCCTACGGTGCGCGTCGCCAGCCCGGCCCGGCCTGTTCCTGCCACTCGCACCAAACCAGGGGTGCGAGTCGTCAGCTCGGTAAGGCCCGTTCCTGCTCCACGCACCGCCAGTGCGATCGTCAGCCCCGCACCAAGCCAGGGTGCGGTCCGGTCCGGCCCGTTCCTGCTCCACGCACCAAGCCAGGTGCGCGTCAGCTCCGGCCCATTGCTGCTCCACGCACCAAGCATGGGTGCGCATCGTCAGCCCGGTCCGGTCCGTTCCTGCTCCACGCACCCAGCCAGGGGTGCGCGTCGTCAGTCCGGCACAACCCGTGCCTGGGTCACCGGTGCCTGGTCAGGTACCGGTCAGCTGCTCCACACCGGAGCTTAAGCAATCCGCTCCTACGATGTCCAGTCCAGCTCCAGCCAGCGGGGCCAGACCGGACCAGGGGCGCTACGGGGGGATTATTGGAGGGTGGTGGGCAAGCCCGGAGCCGGAACCGCCTCCGAGGAGGAATGCCCACCCAGCCCTCCCCTGGTTTGTCTATGTGGAGGCGCGGTCGCAGTCCGCGCCTTTGGGGGGGGTACTGTCACACCCTGGCTCTGGGGACTCTATATGTTGAGCCAGGGTGTGTAGATTCTATGTGTTTATGTTCTGTGTGGGAGTTCTAGTTGTTGTATTTCTATGTTGGCCAGAGTGGCTCCCAATCAGAGGCAACGAGTGTCAGCTGTTGCTGGTTGTCTCTGATTGGGAGCCATATTTAAACAGTCTGTTTCCCTTAGTGTTTGTGGGATCTTGTTCCGTTTGGTTTGTTCCGTGTTGGTTGTTAACCTAGGACGTCACGTCATCGTTTTGTTGTTTTGTTTGTTCGTATTATCACTAAAGATAATAAAGATTAAATATGTTCGTTCATCACGCTGCGCCTTGGTCTACTCTCTTCAACGATCGTGACAGATCCTGTGTTTGAAATTCACTGCTTGACTGAGGGACCTTACAGATAATTGTTTGTATGGGGTACAGAGATGAGGTAGTCATTCAAAAATAATGTTAAACACTATTATTGCACACAGAGTTAGTCCATGCAACTTATTATCTGACTTGTTAAGCACATTTTTACTCCTGAACTTATTTAGGCTTGCCATAACAAATGGGTTGAGTACTTATTGACTCAAGACATTACAGCTTTTCATTTTTTATTAATTTATAAAAATGCCTAAAAACATAATTCAATTTTGACATTATGGGGTATTGTGTGTAAATCAGTGACACACAGTCGAAATGTAATACATTTTAAATTCAGGCTATAACACAACACAATGTGGAAAAAGTAAAGGGGTGTGAATACTTTCTGAAGGCACTGTACATCAAGTAGGCACACCTGATTCATTCTGTGTATTTATGTACAGTATTATGTATTTTGTCTATTTAAGCACACAAAATAATTCCCACACTGGTAGGATAATAAAGTTGACTTATCTAATCTAAGTCTAATCAGTTTGGTTACCTAATGTATGGGAATCATGCCTAGTGAATGAGTAGTGTTTATTGAACCGTTTGATTTTAAGTGTATAGTCCTTCAACCTTGACATTTACCTGGATGCGTTATTGATAGGGGTGTAACGATTCGTTTTAACAACGATTCGATTTGTATCACGATTCGTGGTTGTCGATACGATTCAAGGACGATATTGGTTCATTTAGAACGATACGATCCGAAACGATTCAGTGACTTGAAATCGATTCAGTAACCTTTTAGCCAAAAATTCAACCAGTGTGACTGAAATAAATACCTGGATACTGGACAGTGCAGGTGAAGTTTCCTAGATTCCTGTTTCTTGTAAGGACCGCAATGGTGGCTTGATAATTTCTCGCTCGTCGGCTTCTCCTCTGTCATCCGCCATGCTATGCTTTGTTGTCTTGGCGCCTTTGCGCTGCTGCTGGCGCGATGACGTCACGGATAGGCAGACTGAATCGAGTAATGTTTAAAGCCTTTATCATTAAAAGTGCTAAGAAAAAACATCCATATAAAGTCTGACGTGCTTAAATCCAATGGGTTATTTCCTAGTATCGATACAATCGATTTATTACATTTTAAAACGATGTTAGATCGATATATGTTGTCCAAAAGGCCAACTCGCCGAGCACATATCGATGTAGTTGGATCATAGGAATATAAATCGATACATCGATGTAGTAGATGGATCGTTACACCCCTAGTAAAAACACTCCAGTGCGCAAAACAGGGGCACTGGAAAATACAAGGCACACAGGGAATATTCCCAGCCAGTGGCGGCTCCTGAAAAAATTCTCAGGGGGGGCAATTTTTCTGATGATTTAGGTGACCTACACACATTTAAAAAAAGATATGTCCAGCAACAACATGAAGACAGGGGCAGCATATAAGTCAATACCAGAAGCATTTATTGACTGATCTCAAAAGTGTTGGCTTACCAGGGTTGGTGGAGCCCTCAGTTTCATCTTTGCCTCGCAAAGCTAACTCAAACACTCGCGCAAAACTTCACACACTGGATTAGCCGGCTGAGGATGTGGCGGTTCTTGCTAATGTCGTAGTAAATATATTTGTTATAGTGAATATGGAATATGATATGTTGAGTAAAATGTTGTGCTAAGATCTATTTAGGTCAGGAGCTGGTTATAAGTTCTGTTCCTATCCAATAACAATGGACAAAAAGGGTCCTATCTTGTCAGCCTTGTCAGCAGGTGGCCAAGGACAACACCCACGCCATAGGCCTCTCAGTTCTTCCAACTCACGAGTTCTTGCTCTGAGGACACACACACACACACACACAAACACACACACACACATCATCACTGTTAAACACACACACACACACACACACACACACACACACACACACACACACATCATCACTGTTAAACACACACACACACACACACAAAAATCCCCTCTCTTAGGCTGAACATTTGAAGACAGAGAACCCGACTCAGAGCCAATGCAACAGTGACAGTAGCCTGGAGGGGACCTCGCCCAACTCATCAGGACCAATCAGAAGATCAGAACTACTAGATTCAACCTACTTCATTTATTGCATAAAATGTCTGCACAGTGCACACAATGTTTCGGGCTCTCTTCAGATAATAATAATAATAATAATAATAATATGCCATTTAGCAGACGCTTTTATCCAAAGCGACTTACAGTCATGCGTGCATACATTTTTGTGTATGGGTGGTCCCGGGGATCGAACCCACTACCTTGGCGTTACAAGCGCCGTGCTCTACCAGCTGAGCTACAGAAAGTGGATACTCATGGATGCGCATCGCAATTGTAAAATGTCAACACAATTGGAGACACCCACGTCATTTTTGGAGACATGTTATTGACAGTAAACTATTGTAGATGCGACTGCTAACTAAATAAAACATTTTAGCTGGCTAGCTAATCATCTTAGCTAAATGTGGGGCAAACAATTCAGTTATTTACCGTTAATTTGAGGGATTGGGGTGAAAGAAATCGAGTTACATAGTGATACTTTACGATATACTGTATTGACAATATCGCAATATTTTGAGCGCTAGTTGGCTGTACCTGCACCAAAACACCATTATTGTTCCTTCATAGCTTGTTCTCAATCTTTTCACATTGGGAGCCAATTTGTTTTCCAGCACTTTTATTTCCATGACTGATCAAAACTCGTTCTCATGGCTTTCTGATCCCTCTGCAACAGACATATGGTGCGCAATAAAATCACAGTATCGAATCGCAATACGTATAGAATCATGAGACTACGTAATGCATATATCTTATCGTGAGGTTCCTGGCAATTCCCAGCCCAAGTTCATTTGCCACAACAAATCTCTTCGCTAGCAAACGCGATGTCTTCTCCAAAACGGCAATGTGTCTCCAGCAATGTTTACTTTTTTGACGTTTCTATGGCATCTCCACTTTCCAAGCATATATGACCACATGTAATATTTTGGTAAGTGATGCAAATAGTGAACTATGTAGGGCCAGGATGTAAAATATATGTAGCTGCAGCAATTTCTCTTATCTGATATGGTAAGTAATGGGGCTTAATGTATAGCTCCCTAAGAGTTTGACGAACGGGTCCGTGCACGCGATTCCAGATATCTTTACCTCTGAATAAACTGCCTTTATTATACCATATCCACCCTGTCCAAAGTCTCTACTTGGTCTCAGTTCTCCAGTAAACTTGTGATTATCAACACTAACCTCATCGTTGTGGCGGCGGACAGCTAGCCTGTATCCAGTCATCCAGTTGAGTGGCAATGTTATTTTTTCGTTTAGTACCAATTTTTGGAAAATCCTCGGTGTAGGACTTTCCGCCTTTAGTAGAAACCTGTTGAATTATTAAATTTGGTCTGGGAGGTCCTAATTGTTTCGTTGCCAATTTATCTTCATTTGTTCGCCGACAAAAAGGAACTTCTTTCAAAGACACAATCCGCTCTTTTCTTAGTTCACGTTCATGGTTACGTTACGTATGACGAAAGCGCGTAAGTGCAAGCCCTCAGACACCCATAGAGATTGTATTGAAAGCTCTGAAATTTGAAAAAAATAGATTTTACATGGGAGTCTATGACAGACTTCTGGGCGATTTTCAACCTGACTGAAATCGCCCCCAAAAGGGGGTGGCCATTTGAAGCAATTGGACATTTAGTGGCAGTGTGGCACTGTGGCAGATCAGACGTCTAGATTACAACACTGATAACTACTGTTGCCGTGATATAATTGATTAGAAAAAAATCCCTTCCTTTTCCCGTTTGGCAGTGCATCGCCCATATCGCCCTATTGAACAGGCCGCCCCTGTTCCCAGCGA